>NW_025533873.1:287500-305000 GCF_020615455.1 Coregonus clupeaformis | reverse complement strand
TGCCCAAAGACAGGAGTCAGCACACACCCCCCAGGCCGGCCCAAAGACAGAGTCAGCACACACCCCCAGGCCGGCCCAAAGACAGGAGTCAGCACACACCCCCAGCCTGGCCCAAAGACAGGAGTCAGCACCCCCCAGGCCGGCCCAAAGACAGGAGTCAGCACACACTCCCAGCCCGGCCCAATGATAGGTCATCACCTACCCTCGGCCCAAAGACAGGAGTCAGCACACACCCCCCAGCCCGGCCCAAAGACAGGAGTCAGCACACACCCCCCAGCCCTGCCCAAAGACAGGAGTCAGCACACACCCCCAGCCCGGCCCAAAGACAGGAGTCAGCACACACCCCCAGGCCGGCCCAAAGACAGGAGTCAGCACACACCCCCAGCCCTGCCCAAAGACAGGAGTCAACACACACCCCCAGCCCGGCCCAATGACAGGAGTCAGCACACACCCCCAGGCCGGCCCAATGACAGGAGGCAGCACACACCCCCAGCCCTGCCCAAAGACAGGAGTCAGCACACACCCCCAGCCCTGCCCAAAGACAGGAGTCAGCACACACCCCCAGCCCGGCCCAAAGACAGGAGTCAGCACACACCCCCAGCCCGGCCCAATGACAGGAGTCAGCACACACCCCCAGGCTGGCCCAAAGACAGGAGTCAGCACACACCCCTGGCCGGACCAAAGACAGGAGTCAACACACCCCCAGGCCGGCCCAATGATAGGAGTCAGCACACACCCCCAGCCCGGCCCAATGACAGGAGTCAGCACACACCCCCAGCCCTGCCCAAAGACAGGAGTCATCACCTACCCTCGGCCCAAAGACAGGAGTCAACACACACCCCCAGCCCGGCCCAATGACAGGAGTCAGCACACACCCCCAGCCCGGCCCAAAGACAGGAGGCAGCACACACCCCCAGGCCGGCCCAATGACAGGAGTCAGCACACCCCCCCGGCCCGGCCCAATGATAGGAGTCAGCACACACCCCCAGGCCGGCCCAAAGACAGGAGTCAACACACACCCCCAGGCCGGACCAATGACAGGAGTCAGCACACACCCCCAGGCCGGCCCAAAGACAGGAGTCAGCACACACCCCCAGCCCGGCCCAAAGACAGGAGTCAGCACACACTCCCAGCCCGGCCCAATGATAGGAGTCATCACCTACCCTCGGCCCAAAGACAGGAGGCAGCACACACCCCCAGCCCGGCCCAAAGACAGGAGTCAGCACACACCCCCCAGGCCGGACCAAAGACAGGAGTCAGCACACACCCCCCAGGCCGGCCCAAAGATAGGAGTCATCACCTACCCTCGGCCCAAAGACAGGAGTCAGCACACACCCCAGGCCGGCCCAATGATAGGAGTCATCACCTACCCTCGGCCCAAAGACAGGAGTCAGCACACCTCCCAGCCCGGCCCAATGATAGGAGTCATCACCTACCCTCGGCCCAAAGACAGGAGTCAGCACACACCCCCAGCCCGGCCCAAAGACAGGAGTCAGCACACACCCCCCAGGCCGGCCCAAAGACAGGAGTCAGCACACACCCCCAGGCCGGCCCAATGATAGGAGTCATCACCTACCCTCGGCCCAAAGACAGGATCAGCACACACCCCCAGGCCGGCCCAATGATAGAGTCATCACCTACCCTCGGCCCAAAGACAGGAGTCAGCACACACTCCCAGCCCGGCCCAATGATAGGAGTCATCACCTACCCTCGGCCCAAAGACAGGAGTCAGCACACACCCCCAGCCCGGCCCAAAGACAGGAGTCAGCACACACCCCCAGGCCGGCCCAATGACAGGAGTCAGCACACACCCCCAGCCCGGCCCAATGACAGGAGTCAACACACACCCCCAGCCCGGCCCAATGACAGGAGTCAGCACACACCCCCAGCCCGGCCCAATGACAGGAGTCAGCACACACCCCCAGGCCGGCCCAAAGACAGGAGTCAGCACACACCCCCCAGCCCGGCCCAAAGACAGGAGTCAGCACACACCCCCCAGCCCGGCCCAATGATAGAGTCAACACACACCCCCAGGCTGGCCCAATGACAGGAGTCAGCACACACCCCCAGGCCGGCCCAAAGACAGGAGTCAGCACACACCCCCAGGCCGGCCCAAAGACAGGAGTCAGCACACACCCCCAGGCCGGCCCAATGACAGGAGTCAGCACACACCCCCAGGCCGGCCCAAAGACAGGAGTCAGCACACACCCCCAGCCCGGCCCAATGATAGGAGTCAACACACACCCCCAGGCCGGCCCAATGACAGGAGTCAGCACACACCCCCAGCCCGGCCCAAAGACAGGAGTCAGCACACACCCCCAGCCCGGCCCAATGATAGGAGTCAACACACACCCCCAGGCCGGCCCAATGACAGGAGTCAGCACACACCCCCAGGCCGGCCCAATGACAGGAGTCAGCACACACCCCCAGGCCGGCCCAATGACAGGAGTCAGCACACACCCCCAGGCCGGCCCAATGACAGGAGTCAGCACACACCCCCAGCGTGCCAGAGCTGTTTCACCACACTAAGCTGTGTGGAGCCTCTCCTCCAGCTCTCTGCTCTTTCAGACTTTCTCCTTTTTCTCTAACATCAATATAAACAGGAGTTGTCGTCTCTGGTCCATCTGACCACCACACAGAGAGAGACAGATGCCATGCTGTGTCTGAGAGGAGGTGAGGAGAGGAGGAGGAGGACAGAGAGGAGGAGGAGGAGAGAGGAGGAGCAGAGGAGAGAGGAGGTGAGGAGAGGCTGCTGGGTGTCTGCAGTGCACAGCTCAGAAAACTGACAGATTATATTCTAGCTGCACCGGGCTGACAAAGGGCTGGGGGGAGGGAAGTGTCTGCTTCCTGTGGTGTGACTTAAGAACATACAGAAATAGAATAGCAGTCTAATTCTATATAATATTCTGATTGTATATAATAGGATTAGGACAATGTGATTGTATATCATAGGACCAGGATAATGTGGTTGTATATAATAGGACCAGGATAATGTGGTTGTATATAATAGGACCAGGATAATGTGGTTGTATATAATAGGACCAGGATAATGTGATTGTATATAATAGGACCAGGATAATGTGGTTGTATATAATAGGACCAGGATAATGTGGTTGTATATAATAGGACCAGGATAATGTGGTTGTATATAATAGGACCAGGATAATGTGGTTGTATATAATAGGACTAGGATAATGTGATTGTATATAATAGGACCAGGATAATGTGGTTGTATATAATAGGACTAGGATAATGTGGTCGTATATAATAGGACCAGGATAATGTGGTTGTATATAATAGGACCAGGATAATGTGGTTGTATATAATAGGACTAGGATAATGTGATTGTATATAATAGGACCAGGATAATGTGGTTGTATATAATAGGACTAGGATAATGTGATTGTATATAATAGGACCAGGATAATGTGGTTGTATATAATAGGACCAGGATAATGTGGTTGTATATAATAGGACTAGGATAATGTGATTGTATATAATAGGACCAGGATAATGTGGTTGTATATAATAGGACTAGGATAATGTGGTTGCATATAATAGGACCAGGATAATGTGGTTGTATATAATAGGACCAGGATAATGTGGTTGTATATAATAGGACTAGGATAATGTGATTGTATATAATAGGACCAGGATAATGTGGTTGTATATAATAGGACTAGGATAATGTGATTGTATATAATAGGACCAGGATAATGTGGTTGTATATAATAGGACCAGGATAATGTGGTTGTATATAATAGGACTAGGATAATGTGGTTGTATATAATAGGACCAGGATAATGTGATTGTATATAATAGGACCGGGATAATGTGATTGTATATAATAGGACCGGGATAATGTGGTTGTATATAATAGGACTGGGATAATGTGGTTGTATATAATAGGACCGGGATAATATGGTTGTATATAATAGGACCGGGATAATGTGGTTGTATATAATAGGACCAGGATAATGTGGTTGTATATAATAGGACCAGGATAATGTGGTTGTATATAATAGGACCAGGATAATGTGGTTGTATATAATAGGACCAGGATAATGTGGTTGTATATAATAGGACCAGGATAATGTGGTTGTATATAATAGGACCAGGATAATGTGGTTGTATATAATAGGACCAGGATAATGTGGTTGTATATAATAGGACCAGGATAATGTGGTTGTATATAATAGGACCAGGATAATGTGGTTGTATATAATAGGACCAGGATAATGTGGTTGTATATAATAGGACCAGGATAATGTGGTTGTATATAATAGGACCAGGATAATGTGGTTGTATATAATAGGACCAGGATAATGTGGTTGTATATAATAGGACCAGGATAATGTGGTTGTATATAATAGGACCAGGATAATGTGGTTGTATATAATAGGACCAGGATAATGTGGTTGTATATAATAGGACCAGGATAATGTGGTTGTATATAATAGGACCAGGATAATGTGGTTGTATATAATAGGACCAGGATAATGTGGTTGTATATAATAGGACCAGGATAATGTGGTTGTATATAATAGGACCAGGATAATGCGGTTGTATATAATAGGACCAGGATAATGCGGTTGTATATAATAGGACCAGGATAATGCGGTTGTATATAATAGGACCAGGATAATGTGGTTGTATATAATAGGACCAGGATAATGTGGTTGTATATCATAGGACCAGGATAATGTGGTTGTATATCATAGGACCAGGATAATGTGGTTGTATATAATAGGACCAGGATAATGTGGTTGTATATAATAGGACCAGGATAATGTGGTTGTATATAATAGGACCAGGATAATGTGGTTGTATATAATAGGACCAGGATAATGTGGTTGTATATAATAGGACCAGGATAACGTGGTTGTATATAATAGGACCAGGATAATGTGGTTGTATATAATAGGACCAGGATAATGTGGTTGTGTTTCTACGGACAGCAGCATGTGGGCTATAACCCATCTATCTACTGGACTTAGTAAATCAGAACCATATTACATTATTTATTTTTTACATTACTATTGGATTCCTGGGATGTACTGCTACTTAATAATTATATATATATATATATATAATTATATATATATATATATATATATATATATATATATATATATATATATATATATATATATATATATATATATATATATATATATATATATAAGACAGACTAACAGCTAGAAAGATAAAACGCGTTACTATATCTATCTATATATCTAAATACACTGCTCAAAAAAATAAAGGGAACACTTAAAACAACACAATGTAACTCCAAGTCAATCACACTTCTGTGAAATCAAACTGTCCACTTAGGAAGCAACACTGATTGACAATAAATTTCACATGCTGTTGTGCAAATGGATTAGACAACAGGTGGAAATTATAGGCAATTAGCAAGACACCCCCAATAAAGGACTGGTTCTGCAGGTGGTGACCACAGACCACTTCTCAGTTCCTATGCTTCCTGGATGATGTTTTGGTCACTTTTGAATGCTGGCGGTGCTTTCACTCTAGTGGTAGAATGAGACGGAGTCTACAACCCACACAAGTGGCTCAGGTAGTGCAGCTCATCCAGGATGGCACATCAATGCGAGCTGTGGCAAGAAGGTTTGCTGTGTGTCAGCGTAGTGTCCAGAGCATGGAGGCGCTACCAGGAGACAGGCCAGTACATCAGGAGACGTGGAGGAGGCCGTAGGAGGGCAACAACCCAGCAGCAGGACCGCTACCTCCGCCTTTGTGCAAGGAGGAGCAGGAGGAGCACTGCCAGAGCCCTGCAAAATGACCTCCAGCAGGCCACAAATGTGCATGTGTCTGCTCAAACGGTCAGAAACAGACTCCATGAGGGTGGTATGAGGGCCTGACGTCCACAGGTGGGGGTTGTGCTTACAGCCAAACACCGTGCAGGACGTTTGGCATTTGCCAGAGAACACAAAGATTGGCAAATTTGCCACTGGCGCCCTGTGCTCTTCACAGATGAAAGCAGGTTCACACTGAGCACGTGACAGAGTCTGGAGACGCCGTGGAGAACGTTCTGCTGCCTGCAACATCCTCCAGCATGACCGGTTTGGCGGTGGGTCAGTCATGGTGTGGGGTGGCATTTCTTTGGGGGGCTGCACAGCCCTCCATGTGCTCGCCAGAGGTAGCCTGACTGCCATTAGGTACCGAGATGAGATCCTCAGACCCCTTGTGAGATCATATGCTGGTGCGGTTGGCCCTGGGTTCCCCCTAATGCAAGACAATGCTAGACCTCATGTGGCTGGAGTGTGTCAGCAGATCCTGCAAGAGGAAGGCATTGATGCTATGGACTGGCCCGCCCGTTCCCCAGACCTGAATCCAATTGAGCACATCATGTCTCGCTCCATCCACCAACGCCACGTTGCACCACAGACTGTCCAGGAGTTGGCGGATGCTTTGGTCCAGGTCTGGGAGGAGATCCCTCAGGAGACCTTCCACCACCTCATCAGGAGCATGCCCAGGCGTTGTAGGGGAGGTCATACAGGCACGTGGAGGCCACACACACTACTGAGCCTCATTTTGACTTGTTTTAAGGACATTACATCAAAGTTGGATCAGCCTGTAGTGTGGTTTCCCACTTTAATTTTGAGGGTGACTCCAAATCCAGACCTCCATGGGTTGATACATTTGATTTCCATTGATAATTTTTGTGTGATTTTGTTGTCAGCACATTCAACTATGTAAAGAAAAAAGTATTTAATGAGATTATTTCATTCATTCAGATCTAGGATGTGTTATTTTAGTGTTCCCTTTATTTTTTAGAGCAGTATATATCTAGCATATAATCCGACAGAATAACATCTAGAAAGATAAAACACTTGTTCATGTGGTTGTTATAGTTGCGTGTTCAGCACAGAGCCAGAGATGACCCCACTGGGATGTCTCCCATTCAGACGGGGCGGAGCCAGAGATGACCCCAATGGGATGTCTCCCATTCAGACGGGGCGGGCCAGAGATGACCCTACTGGGATGTCTCCCATTCAGACGGGGCGGGGCAGAGATGACCCTACTGGGATGTCTCCCATTCAGACGGGGCGGGGCCAGAGATGACCCCACTGGGATGTCTCACATTCAGACGCAGAATAGTTACATATGGAAGACACACACACGGGTTTGGTTTGCAAATTAATTATTGATTGTTGACATCAGTGTGTGTGATTGTTGACATCAGTGTGTGTGCTGTGTGATTGTTGACCCAGACAGAACTAAAGTCTTGTGTAGTTGGTCAGCTGCCCCATAAAGTTCTGGGTCCATATGTGTTAAGAGATCGAACGAGGACGGAATCGCAATGAAGAGCTCCGCTCTCTGTCTTTACTAGTTACTGGCAGGTCTCTGAGCAGAATGTCCCCTGGCCTCTATGTCTTTACTAGTTACTGGCAGGTCTCTGAGCAGAATGTCCCCTGGCCTCTCTGTCTTTACTAGTTACTGGCAGGTCTCTGAGCAGAATGTCCCCTGGCCACTGTCTTTACTAGTTACTGGCAGGTCTCTGAGCAGAATGTCCCCTGGCCTCTCTGTCTTTACTAGTTACTGGCAGGTCTCTGAGCAGAATGTCCCCTGGCCACTGTCTTTACTAGTTACTGGCAGGTCTCTGAGCAGAATGTCCCCTGGCCACTGTCTTTACTAGTTACTGGCAGGTCTCTGAGCAGAATGTCCCCTGGCCTCTCTGTCTTTACTAGTTACTGGCAGGTCTCTGAGCAGAATGTCCCTGTCTTTACTAGTTACTGGCAGGTCTCTGAGCAGAATGTCCCTGTCTTTACTAGTTACTGGCAGGTCTCTGAGCAGAATGTCCCCTGGCCTCTCTGTCTTTACTAGTTACTGGCAGGTCTATGAGCAGAATGTCCCTGTCTTTACTAGTTACTGGCAGGTCTCTGAGCAGAATGTCCCCTGGCCTCTCTGTCTTTACTAGTTACTGGCAGGTCTCTGAGCAGAATGTCCCTGTCTTTACTAGTTACTGGCAGGTCTCTGAGCAGAATGTCCCCTGGCCTCTCTGTCTTTACTAGTTACTGGCAGGTATCTGAGCAGAATGTCCCCTGGCCTCTCTGTCTTTACTAGTTACTGGCAGGTCTCTGAGCAGAATGTCCCCTGGCCTCTGTCTTTACTAGTTACTGGCAGGTCTCTGAGCAGAATGTCCCCTGGCCTCTCTGTCTTTACTAGTTACTGGCAGGTCTCTGAGCAGAATGTCCCCTGGCCTCTCTGTCTTTACTAGTTACTGGCAGGTCTCTGAGCAGAATGTCCCCTGGCCTCTCTGTCTTTACTAGTTACTGGCAGGTCTCTGAGCAGAATGTCCCCTGGCCTCTCTGTCTTTACTAGTTACTGGCAGGTCTCTGAGCAGAATGTCCCCTGGCCTCTCTGTCTTTACTAGTTACTGGCAGGTCTCTGAGCAGAATGTCCCCTGGCCTCTCTGTCTTTACTAGTTACTGGCAGGTCTCTGAGCAGAATGTCCCCTGGCCTCTCTGTCTTTACTAGTTACTGGCAGGTCTCTGAGCAGAATGTCCCCTGGCCTCTCTGTCTTTACTAGTTACTGGCAGGTCTCTGAGCAGAATGTCCCCTGGCCTCTCTGTCTTTACTAGTTACTGGCAGGTCTCTGAGCAGAATGTCCCCTGGCCTCTCTGTCTTTACTAGTTACTGGCAGGTCTCTGAGCAGAATGTCCCCTGGCCTCTCTGTCTTTACTAGTTACTGGCAGGTCTCTGAGCAGAATGTCCCCTGGCCTCTCTGTCTTTACTAGTTACTGGCAGGTCTCTGAGCAGAATGTCCCCTGGCCTCTCTGTCTTTACTAGTTACTGGCAGGTCTCTGAGCAGAATGTCCCCTGGCCTCTCTGTCTTTACTAGTTACTGGCAGGTCTCTGAGCAGAATGTCCCCTGGCCTCTCTGTCTTTACTAGTTACTGGCAGGTCTCTGAGCAGAATGTCCCCTGGCCTCTCTGTCTTTACTAGTTACTGGCAGGTCTCTGAGCAGAATGTCCCCTGGCCTCTCTGTCTTTACTAGTTACTGGCAGGTCTCTGAGCAGAATGTCCCCTGGCCTTCTGAAATCTGAAAGATGCAATTCATGATTTGTCCAAAGCACGGAAACTAATGCTGCTGGTTGACAGATATACGGTACCATTTATGTTTACATAGTCTGTCCATGAGCGATTAGCTACTCCAACACACACACCCACACCCCGAGTCCTACCTTGCCTGGTTAGGTTCTAGTACTGTTCTATAAGGTTGTGTTGGTCCTACCTTGTCCGGTTAGGTTCTAGTACTGTTCTATAAGGTTGTGTTGGTCCTACCTTGTCCGGTTAGGTTCTAGTACTGTTCTATAAGGTTGTGTTGGTCCTACCTTGTCTGGTTAGGTTCTAGTACTGTTCTATAAGGTTGTGTTGGTCCTACGTTAGGTTCTAGTACTGTTCTATAAGGTTGTGTTGGTCCTGTTAGGTTCTAGTACTGTTCTATAAGGTTGTGTTGGTCCTACGTTAGGTTCTAGTACTGTTCTATAAGGTTGTGTTGGTCCTACGTTAGGTTCTAGTACTGTTCTATAAGGTTGTGTTGGTCCTACGTTAGGTTCTAGTACTGTTCTATAAGGTTGTGTTGGTCCTACCTTGTCTGGTTAGGTTCTAGTACCGTTCTATAAGGTTGTGTTGGTCCTACCTTGCCTGGTTAGGTTCTAGTACTGTTCTATAAGGTTGTGTTGGTCCTACCTTGCCTGGTTAGGTTCTAGTACTGTTCTATAAGGTTGTGTTGGTCCTACCTTGTCCGGTTAGGTTCTAGTACTGTTCTATAAGGTTGTGTTGGTCCTACCTTGTCCGGTTAGGTTCTAGTTCTGTTCTATAAGGTTGTGTTGGTCCTACCTTGTCTGGTTAGGTTCTAGTACTGTTCTATAAGGTTGTGTTGGTCCTACGTTAGGTTCTAGTACTGTTCTATAAGGTTGTGTTGGTCCTACGTTAGGTTCTAGTACTGTTCTATAAGGTTGTGTTGGTCCTACCTTGCCTGGTTAGGTTCTAGTACTGTTCTATAAGGTTGTGTTGGTCCTACCTGGTCCGGTTAGGTTCTAGTACTGTTCTATAAGGTTGTGTTGGTCCTACCTTGTCCGGTTAGGTTCTAGTACTGTTCTATAAGGTTGTGTTGGTCCTACCTTGCCTGGGTAGGTTCTAGTACTGTTCTATAAGGTTGTGTTGGTCCTACCTTGCCTGGGTAGGTTCTAGTACTGTTCTATAAGGTTGTGTTGGTCCTACCTTGTCTGGTTAGGTTCTAGTACTGTTCTATAAGGTTGTGTTGGTCCTACCTTGTCTGGTTAGGTTCTAGTACTGTTCTATAAGGTTGTGTTGGTCCTACCTTGTCTGGTTAGGTTCTAGTACTGTTCTATAAGGTTGTGTTGGTCCTACCTTGTCTGGTTAGGTTCTAGTACTGTTCTATAAGGTTGTGTTGGTCCTACCTTGCCCGGTTAGGTTCTAGTACTGTTCTATAAGGTTGTGTTGGTCCTACCTTGCCTGGTTAGGTTCTAGTAGTGTTCTATAAGGTTGTGTTGCTCCTACCTTGCCTGGTTAGGTTCTAGTAGTGTTCTATAAGGTTGTGTTGGTCCTACCTTGTCCGGTTAGGTTCTAGTACTGTTCTATAAGGTTGTGTTGGTCCTACCTTGCCTGGGTAGGTTCTAGTACTGTTCTATAAGGTTGTGTTGGTCCTACCTTGTCTGGTTAGGTTCTAGTACTGTTCTATAAGGTTGTGTTGGTCCTACGTTAGGTTCTAGTACTGTTCTATAAGGTTGTGTTGGTCCTACCTTGTCTGGTTAGGTTCTAGTACTGTTCTATAAGGTTGTGTTGGTCCTACCTTGTCTGGTTAGGTTCTAGTACTGTTCTATAAGGTTGTGTTGGTCCTACCTTGTCCGGTTAGGTTCTAGTACTGTTCTATAAGGTTGTGTTGGTCCTACCTTGTCTGGTTAGGTTCTAGTGCTGTTCTATAAGGGTTGTGTTGGTCCTAGTTAGGTTCTAGTACTGTTCTATAAGGTTGTGTTGGTCCTACGTTAGGTTCTAGTACTGTTCTATAAGGTTGTGTTGGTCCTACCTTGCCTGGTTAGGTTCTAGTACTGTTCTATAAGGTTGTGTTGGTCCTACCTGGTCCGGTTAGGTTCTAGTACTGTTCTATAAGGTTGTGTTGGTCCTACCTTGTCCGGTTAGGTTCTAGTACTGTTCTATAAGGTTGTGTTGGTCCTACCTTGCCTGGGTAGGTTCTAGTACTGTTCTATAAGGTTGTGTTGGTCCTACCTTGCCTGGGTAGGTTCTAGTACTGTTCTATAAGGTTGTGTTGGTCCTACCTTGTCTGGTTAGGTTCTAGTACTGTTCTATAAGGTTGTGTTGGTCCTACCTTGTCTGGTTAGGTTCTAGTACTGTTCTATAAGGTTGTGTTGGTCCTACCTTGTCTGGTTAGGTTCTAGTACTGTTCTATAAGGTTGTGTTGGTCCTACCTTGTCTGGTTAGGTTCTAGTACTGTTCTATAAGGTTGTGTTGGTCCTACCTTGCCCGGTTAGGTTCTAGTACTGTTCTATAAGGTTGTGTTGGTCCTACCTTGCCTGGTTAGGTTCTAGTAGTGTTCTATAAGGTTGTGTTGCTCCTACCTTGCCTGGTTAGGTTCTAGTAGTGTTCTATAAGGTTGTGTTGGTCCTACCTTGTCCGGTTAGGTTCTAGTACTGTTCTATAAGGTTGTGTTGGTCCTACCTTGCCTGGGTAGGTTCTAGTACTGTTCTATAAGGTTGTGTTGGTCCTACCTTGTCTGGTTAGGTTCTAGTACTGTTCTATAAGGTTGTGTTGGTCCTACGTTAGGTTCTAGTACTGTTCTATAAGGTTGTGTTGGTCCTACCTTGTCTGGTTAGGTTCTAGTACTGTTCTATAAGGTTGTGTTGGTCCTACCTTGTCTGGTTAGGTTCTAGTACTGTTCTATAAGGTTGTGTTGGTCCTACCTTGTCCGGTTAGGTTCTAGTACTGTTCTATAAGGTTGTGTTGGTCCTACCTTGTCTGGTTAGGTTCTAGTGCTGTTCTATAAGGTTGTGTTGGTCCTACCTTGTCTGGTTAGGTTCTAGTACTGTTCTATAAGGTTGTGTTGGTCCTACCTTGTCTGGTTAGGTTCTAGTGCTGTTCTATAAGGTTGTGTTGGTCCTACCTTGTCCGGTTAGGTTCTAGTACTGTTCTATAAGGTTGTGTTGGTCCTACGTTAGGTTCTAGTAGTGTTCTATAAGGTTGTGTTGGTCCTACCTTGTCTGGTTAGGTTCTAGTACTGTTCTATAAGGTTGTGTTGGTCCTACGTTAGGTTCTAGTAGTGTTCTATAAGGTTGTGTTGTTCCTACCTTGTCTGGTTAGGTTCTAGTACTGTTCTATAAGGTTGTGTTGGTCCTACCTTGTCTGGTTAGGTTCTAGTACTGTTCTATAAGGTTGTGTTGGTCCTACCTTGTCCGGTTAGGTTCTAGTGCTGTTCTATAAGGTTGTGTTGGTCCTACGTTAGGTTCTAGTACTGTTCTATAAGGTTGTGTTGGTCCTACCTTGTCAGGTTAGGTTCTAGTACTGTTCTATAAGGTTGTGTTGGTCCTACCTTGTCTGGTTAGGTTCTAGTACTGTTCTATAAGGTTGTGTTGGTCCTACCTTGTCCGGTTAGGTTCTAGTAGTGTTCTATAAGGTTGTGTTGGTCCTACCTTGTCTGGTTAGGTTCTAGTGCTGTTCTATAAGGTTGTGTTGGTCCTACCTTGTCTGGTTAGGTTCTAGTGCTGTTCTATAAGGTTGTGTTGGTCCTACCTTGTCCGGTTAGGTTCTAGTAGTGTTCTATAAGGTTGTGTTGGTCCTACCTTGCCTGGGTAGGTTCTAGTACTGTTCTATAAGGTTGTGTTGGTCCTACCTTGCCCGGTTAGGTTCTAGTGCTGTTCTATAAGGTTGTGTTGGTCCTACCTTGCCTGGTGGAGACGTTCCTCTCGTTTCCGGCGGTGAGAACCACCTGAGGGTGACTCTGCTCCAGAGAGAACATCTCATCCTTCCCCACGCGGCTGCTCTTCCCACTCTTCATGGTCCCGCTCGGCCCCGACGGCACCAGGTAGCGGCCAAAACAATCCCTGAACGCCACCTTCCCAGAGCGGAACTCCAGCGTGTATCCGGTGGTCTTGTCGGGCGTGGCCTCCAGGCTGCCGTCGTTCTTCAGGAAGCGGTTATCAGACGTCTGCAGGTGGTAGCGTTGGTCTCTGAACACCAGGGTGATTAGGGAGTCCACCCCCCACGGGACGTCTCGGTCTATAGAGACCTCGTCCACCTTAGAGGACAGGTGGGCATAACGCTTCCTGGTCACGCTGAAGATGTTCACCTGGAGGGGTGGGGTTAGAGGTCAGGTGTTAGAGGGGGGAGGGTGGAGGAGAGGGCGGGGGGGGGGTTGTGTGTGTGTGTTACCTGAGGGTGCATAGCAATGTGAACGCTCCATTTTTCAGCCACTGATGCAGTCTGGGAGAGAGCGAGAGAGAGAGAGAGAGAGAGAGAGAGAGAGAGAAAGAGAGAGAGAGAGAGAGACAGAGAGACAGAGAGACAGAGAGACAGAGAGAGAGAGAGAGAGAGAGAGAGAGAGAGAGAGAGAGAGAGAGAGAGAGAGAGAGAGAGAGAGAGAGAGAGAGAGAGAGAGAGAGAGAGAGAGAGAGAGAGAGAGAGAGAGAGACAGAGAGACAGAGAGACAGAGAGACAGAGAGACAGAGAGACAGAGAGACAGAGAGACAGAGAGACAGAGAGAGAAACACATTACACAATATATAGGACACACACTAGGAACACGGCGTACGTACGTACGTTATTTAACAACATCATGTAGAGAAAGAGAGGTTATGAACGTTCTTCAGCTCATCATGCAGTCTGAACATACCTACCTGGGCAAAGCAGCTGATCCGATCCTCTGTGCCTCCCAGATATCTGCCGTGGACCTCTGACTGAAACCCATGAGAATATACAAAATCACACACTACATCGTCTATTTCCTCTTTCTGACAAAACACCTCCACACATTAGACACACACTACACTTCACACACACACACACACACACAAACAAGCACATTCAATCCCTATGTTTGGGTTTTCAGCCGTTACGGTCGCCCAACATTTAGCGCCACGTGAACTACAATTCCAAACGCTGTGTTTTAACGTTTCCAAAAATCTATAAAATCGCTTTCTAACCGGTATTTTTTTTTCTCGAAACAAATGCTGATAGGTCTCTTATCTTTCATATCAGCGAGAAATAATATTTCAAACAAAAAAAAAAGCTACGCTTACTGTAGCAGTTTATCACAGATCAACAAGCTGTGGTACCTCCAGTTGACCAACTACACTTCCTACCCAGTTAGCTTACACACAGGTTGTGTTCGTCTAAAAACAGACTGTTACCATGGTTACTCCATGTTACCAGTCTGGAGAAGTCTGTTACCATGGTTACTCCATGTTACCAGTCTGGAGAAGTCTGTTACCATGGTTACTCCATGTTACCAGTCTGGAGAAGTCTGTTACCATGGTTACTCCATGTTACCAGTCTGGAGAAGTCTGTTACCATGGTTACTCCATGTTACCAGTCTGGAGAAGTCTGTTACCATGGTTACTCCATGTTGCCAGTCTGGAGAAGTCTGTTACCATGGTTACTCCATGTTGCCAGTCTGGAGAAGTCTGTTACCATGGTTACTCCATGTTGCCAGTCTGGAGAAGTCTGTTACCATGGTTACTCCATGTTGCCAGTCTGGAGAAGTCTGTTACCATGGTTACTCCATGTTACCAGTCTGGAGACGTCTGTTACCATGGTTACTCCATGTTACCAGTCTGGACAAGTCTGTTACCATGGTTACTCCATGTTACCAGTCTGGACAAGTCTGTAGTGTCTACGAGGCAGAATGTTGAATAAAATCATTTTTAAAAACTTTACCGGTTGTACATGTTTGTTGGTCCTTTTGGCGGTAGGAGGGGGGGATCCACAGGGAAGTGATGCACAACATGTAAACAATAGCCAAATGTAGTCGACCGAAGCACGTTTCCTCGTGTAACCGGTGTGAAATGGCTAGCTAGTTAGCGGTGTGCGCTAGTAGCATTTCAATCGGGGTGACGTCACTCGCTCTGAGACCTTGGAAGTAGTTGTTTCCCTTTGCTCTGCGAGGGGGGCCGCGGCTTTTTGTGGAGCGACGGGTAACGGTGCTTCGAGGGTGACTGTTGTCGATGTGTGCAGAGGGTCCCTGGTTCGAGCCCAGGTAGGGGCGAGGAGAGGGACGGAAGCAACACGGTTACACTCGCAAATCAGCTGGAAGTGTTTGCAACAGTATTGAATATAAAAAGGCAGAAATACAAAACGATACACAGACCGGCATACTGAAGGTCAGGTTGATGACACTATGGATATTTTGTCTCACATTCCTCCCTGCAAAAAGGACCAACCACATGGACAACTGGTAAAGCGGGGCTTTCATTTTATTCAGCATTCTGGCTTGTAGAGGTCATGAGAGGAAACTTTCCTGATCCAAACGCTTATTTCTGCCCTATGTAGTACACTGCACAACAATACAAAACGCAACATGTAAAAGTGTTGGTCCCATGTCTCATGAGCTGAAATAAAAAGATCCCAGAAATGTTCCATCCACACAAAAAGCTTACTGTGCTCAAATGTTGTGCAGAAATGTGTTTACATCCCCTGTTAGTGAGCATTTCTCCTTTTCGCCAAGATAATCCATCCACCTGACAGGTGTGGAATATCAAGAAGATGATTAAACAGCATGATCATTACACAGGTGCACCTCGTGCTGGGGACAATAAAAGGCCACTCTAAAATGTGTAGTTTTGTCCCACAACACAATGCCACAGATGTCTCAAGTTGAGGGAGCGTGCAATTGGCATGCTGACTGCAGGAATGTCCACCAGAGCTGTTGCCAGGGAATTTAATGTTAATTTATCTACCATAAGCCGCCTCCAACGTTGTTTTAGAGAATTTGGCAGTATGTCCAACAGGCCTCACAACCGCAGATCACGTGTAACCAAGCCAGCCCAGGACCTCCACACCCGGCTTCTTTACCTGCGGTATCGTCTGAGAGGGGGGCTGCTGAGGAGTATTTCTGTCTGTATTAAAGCCCGTTTGTGGAGAAAAACTCATTCTGATTGGCTGCGACCTGGCTCCCCAGTGGGTGGGCCTGGCTCCCCTCCCAGGCCCACCCATGGCTGCGACCCTGCAGTCAGTCAGGTGAGTGAAATCCATAGATTAGGGCCTAATGAATTTATTTCAATTGACTGATTTCCTTATATAAAAAACTGTAAAAAAAATCTTTGAAAATTGTTGCATGTTGCGTTTATATTTTTGTTCAGGCAATTCAACTCAACATCGGTTCTCTAGGCTAAGGTGTTCAAAGCGTTTTGGCAACGGGTGCCGCCTAGGTTTTCTGTCAGTCTTCCTTAAACATGCGCTGTGACATGGAGATAAGGCCTTGTGGGAACATTAACCCTATTAAAAAAAAAAGAAAGGTGTGTAGAACTAGAAAATGTAGGCTACCGTTTGTTTTTTTGAAAATAATTTCTTGCCGATATGAAAGACACATTCCTTATGTTTCCAAAACAGTACCCCAAGCGATGCGCGTTAACGTTTAGAGCAAGCGTCGGGACTCTTTAACACCCCCCGGGTCAGAAGATACTATCGTTAATAGGCGCCAAAGCGGTTACCGTATATGAATAGGGGTAACAATACATAGGCAAGTCTCTCATGCGTTCACTCTCACCCCCTCATCCTCTCATCCTACCTGCAGAGACCATCTCCCATCGTCGTGAGCCGTGATGATGAACCGGGTCTCGGGTCCAGAACTCTCACTATCCCCGGTAACGTTCCCGTCTTTATCCACCGCTATGTAACGACCCAGGTGCGACTTGAGACAGAACACATTACCGGCAGCCTCCTCCCCGCTCTGCTCCAGGGTCCAAATCTGCTTCTTCTTCAAACTTGTGGCCGAGGCGTTGATTTTAAATCCGAACGTTTCAGCCGTTAGGTATTTATTCCCGCAGTTGATCAAACCGAACTGGATCTGAAGCATGTCGCTGGTCCCGTTACTGGCCCCGTTACTACACATGATGATCGATCTTTTCTCGGTTCCAACCGGTCCGGGTGAGTGTGTGTTGTTGTTCTGGTCACGAGGATTCCGTGGCTCGGACAGATGCGGTCTGTTCCTCCGCCTTGCGAGCTTCTCTTTGTTTGGGAAGTGTCTGAGTTGGGAGGAAAAAGAGAGAGAATGTGGTGTATGGGCGCTCGCAAGTCCTCTGTGCTTTCCCACAGCATCCGCTCCGTGCCACAGCTGCACTTTTTATACTGGTTGGTGACGACAGCCCGCAGGTCACGCCCCCTCTGGATAGAACTCGGGATGCATCTCAACATTACAAGGCTAGTGGCCTCTTCTCTCTCCTCCTCTCCTCTCCTCTCCTCTCTCCTCTTCTCTCTCCTCCTCTCTTCTCCTCTCCTCTGT
>NW_025533873.1:272500-282500 GCF_020615455.1 Coregonus clupeaformis | reverse complement strand
AGAGAGAGAGAGAGAGAGAGAGAGAGAGAGAGAGAGAGAGAGAGAGAGAGAGAGAGACAGAGAGAGAGAGAGAGACAGAGAGAGAGAGAGAGACAGATACCGAGAGAGAGAGAGAGAGACAGAGAGAGAGAGTGAGACAGATACCGAGAGAGAGAGAGAGAGAGAGAGAGAGAGAGAGAGAGAGAGAGAGAGAGAGAGAGAGAGAGAGAGAGAGAGAGAGAGAGAGAGAGAGAGAGAGAGAGAGAGAGAGAGAGAGAGAGAGAGAGAGAGAGAGAGAGAGAGAGCAAGTCCTGCAGAAATCATTACAGATGTGTGGTGTTTAGCGGTCGTAGTAAAACTGGTCCCAGTGTTGCTGATTTATAATGTTCAGACACACGCCAGACCTCTTGTGGGTCAGTGGAGGTGCTTTATAATCCAGGACTAGTCTTAATCTGTGTCCTGGAAACATGCTTTATAATCCAGGACTAGTCTTAATCTGTGTCCTGGAAACATGCTTTATAATCCAGGACTAGTCTTAATCTGTGTCCTGGAAACATGCTTTATAATCCAGGACTAGTCTTAATCTGGGTCCTGGAAACATGCTTTATAATCCAGGACTAGTCTTAATCTGTGTCCTGGAAACATGCTTTATAATCCAGGACTAGTCTTAATCTGTGTCCTGGAAACATGCTTTATAATCCAGGACTAGTCTTAATCTGTGTCCTGGAAACATGCTTTTATAATCCAGGACTAGTCTTAATCTGTGTCCTGGAAACATGCTTTATAATCCAGGACTAGTCTTAATCTGTGTCCTGGAAACATGCTTTATAATCCAGGACTAGTCTTAATCTGTGTCCTGGAAACATGCTTTATAATCCAGGACTAGTCTTAATCTGTGTCCTGGAAACATGCTTTATAATCCAGGACTAGTCTTAATCTGTGTCCGGGAAACATGCTTTATAATCCAGGACTAGTTTTAATCTGGGTCCTGGAAACATGCTTTATAATCCAGGACTAGTTTTAATCTGTGTCCTGGAAACATGCTTTATAATCCAGGACTAGTTTTAATATGTGTCCTGGAAACATGCTTTATAATCCAGGACTAGTTTTAATCTGTGTCCTGGAAACATGCTTTATAATCCAGGACTAGTTTTAATCTGTTTCCTGGAAACATGTTTTATAATCCAGGACTAGTCTTAATCTGTGTCCTGGAAACATGCTTTATAATCCAGGACTAGTTTTAATCTGGGTCCTGGAAACATACTTTATAATACAGGACTAGTCTCCATATGTGTCCTGGAAACATGCTTTATAGTTCAGGACTAGTCTTAATCTGTGTCCGGGAAACATGCTTTATAATCCAGGACTAGTTTTAATCTGTGTCCTGGAAACATGCTTTATAATCCAGGACTAGTTTTAATCTGAGTCCTGGAAACATACTTTATAATCCAGGACTAGTCTCCATATGTGTCCTGGAATCATGCTTTATAGTCCAGGACTAGTCTTAATCTGTGTCCTGGAAACAAGCTTTATAATCCAGGACTAGTCTTAATCTGTGTCCTGGAAACATGCTTTATAATCCAGGACTAGTGTTAATCTGTGTCCTGGAAACATGCTTTATAATCCAGGACTAGTGTTAATCTGTGTCCTGGAAACATGCTTTATAATCCAGGACTAGTCTTAATCTGTGTCCTGGAAACATGTTTTATAATCCAGGACTAGTTTTAATCTGTGTCCTGGAAACATGCTTTATAATCCAGGACTAGTCTCCATATGTGTCCTGGAAACATGCTTTATAATCCAGGACTAGTCTCCATATGTGTCCTGGAAACATGCTTTATAATCCAGGACTAGTTTTAATCTGTGTCCTGGAAACATGCTTTATAATCCAGGACTAGTCTTAATCTGTGTCCTGGAAACATGCTTTATAATCCAGGACTAGTCTTAATCTGTGTCCTGGAAACATGCTTTATAATCCAGGACTAGTCTTAATCTGTGTCCTGGAAACATGCTTTATAATCCAGGACTAGTTTTAATCTGTGTCCTGGAAACATGCTTTATAATCCAGGACTAGTCTTAATCTGTGTCCTGGAAACATGCTTTATAATCCAGGACTAGTTTTAATCTGTGTCCTGGAAACATGCTTTATAATCCAGGACTAGTCTTAATCTGTGTCCTGGAAACATGCTTTATAATCCAGGACTAGTCTTAATCTGTGTCCTGGAAACATGCTTTATAATCCAGGACTAGTCTTAATCTGGGTCCTGGAAACATGCTTTATAGTCCAGGACTAGTCTTAATCTGTGTCCTGGAAACATGCTTTATAATCCAGTACTAGTCTTAATCTGTGTCTCCAGGGTTCTATCTGGACTGTCTAAATAAAGTGGGACCATAAGCAATAAGCTGTTGTCATGGTGACGCCCCTCCCTCTAGTTCATCTGAGCTGTCAGACTCGACACCATCCTCTGGAAAGGCCAGTCTAACTGCTCAGAACTGGTGGTCCAAACATACAATCCCATTATTTGGTCTGTGTTAGGTCTATAGACATTAGTTTGGGAAGCCAATGGCAATCTCTGAAGGTCAGGGTATCGGTAGTGGGACGGTGTGTGTGTGTGCGTACAGCTGCAACCTCTTTTTACATTTACGTCATTTAGCAGACGCTCTTATCCAGAGCGACTTACAGATAGGTGCATTCACCTTATAGCCAGTGGGACAACCACTTTACTATGTTTTTATTTTATTTTATTTTTATTTTTTTTGGGGGGTTGGAGTAAAGGGGGGGGGTAGAAGGATTACTTTATCCTATCCCAGGTATTCCTTAAAGAGGTGGGGTTTCAAATGTCTCCGGAAGGTGGTGAGTGACTCCGCTGTCCTGGCGTCGTGAGGGAGCTTGTTCCACCATTGGGGTGCCAGAGCAGCGAACAGTTTTGACTGGGCTGAGCGGGAACTATGCTTCCGCAGAGGTAGGGAGCCAGCAGGCCAGAGGTGGATGAACGCAGTGCCCTCGTTTGGGTGTAGGGACTGATCAGAGCCTGAAGGTACGGAGGTGCCGTTCCCCTCACAGCTCCGTAGGCAAGCACCATGGTCTTGTAGCAGATGCGAGCTTCAACTGGAAGCCAGTGGAGTGTGCGGAGGAGCGGGGTGACGTGAGAGAACTTGGGAAGGTTGAACACCAGACGGGCTGCGGCATTCTGGATGAGTTGTAGGGGTTTAATGGCACAGGCAGGGAGCCCAGCCAACAGCGAGTTGCAGTAATCCAGACGGGAGATGACAAGTGCCTGGATTAGGACCTGTGCCGCTTCCTGTGTAAGGCAGGGTCGTACTCTCCGAATGTTGTAGAGCATGAACCTACAGGATCGGGTCACCGCCTTGATATTAGCGGAGAACGACAGGGTGTTGTCCAGGGTCACGCCAAGGCTCTTCGCACTCTGGGAGGAGGACACAACGGAGTTGTCAACCGTGATGGCGAGATCATGGAACGGGCAGTCCTTCCCCGGGAGGAAGAGCAGCTCCGTCTTGCCGAGGTTCAGCTTGAGGTGGTGATCCGTCATCCATACTGATATGTCTGCCAGACATGCAGAGATGCGATTCGCCACCTCGTTATCAGAAGGGGGAAAGGAGAAGATTAGTTGTGTGTCGTCAGCGTAGCAATGATAGGAGAGGCCATGTGAGGATATGACAGAGCCACGTGACTTGGTGTATAGCGAGAATAGGAGAGGGCCTAGAACTGAGCCTTGGGGGACACCAGTGGTGAGAGCACGTGGTGCGGAGACAGCTTCTCGCCACGCCACTTGGTAGGAGCGACCGGTCAGGTAGGACGCAATCCAAGAGTGAGCCGTGCCGGAGATGCCCAGCTCGGAGAGGGTGGAGAGGAGGATCTGATGGTTCACAGTATCAAAGGCAGCAGACAGGTCTAGAAGGACAAGAGCAGAGGAGAGAGAGTTAGCTTTAGCAGTGCGGAGAGCCTCCGTGACACAGAGAAGAGCAGTCTCAGTTGAATGACCAGTCTTGAAACCTGACTGGTTTGGATCAAGAAGGTCATTCTGAGAGAGATAGCAAGAGAGTTGGCTAAAGACGGCACGCTCAATAGTTTTGGAGAGAAAAGAAAGAAGGGATACTGGTCTGTAGTTGTTGACATCAGAGGGATCGAGTGTTGGTTTTTTGAGAAGGGGTGCGACTCTCGCTCTCTTGAAGACGGAAGGGACATAGCCAGCGGTCAAGGATGAGTTGATCAGCGAGGTGAGGTAAGGGAGAAGGTCACCGGAGATGGTCTGGAGAAGAGAGGAGGGGATAGGGTCAAGTGGGCAGGTTGTTGGGCGGCCTGCCGTCACAAGTCGCAAGATTTTATCTGGAGAGAGAGGGGAGAAAGAAGTCAAAGCATAGGGTAGGGCAGTGTGAGCAGGACCAGCAGTGTCATTTGACTTAACAAACGAGGATCGGATGTCGTCAACCTTCTTTTCAAAATGGTTGACGAAGTCATCCACAGAGAGGGAGGAGGGGGTGAAGAAAATGTAGAGAGGAGGGAGTGAAAAGATGCCAGGTCTGATCTGATATGTCAGCTTGACCCTCACAAACTTTTACAGATGCACAATTGAGAGCATCCTGTCGGGCTGTATCACCGCCTGGTACGGCAACTGCACCGCCTGCAACCGCAGGGCTCTCCAGAGGGTGGTGCGGTCTGCTCAACGCATCACCGGGGGCAAACTACCCGCCCTCCAGGACACCTACAGCACCCGATGTCACAGGAAGGCCAAAAAGATAATCAAGGACATCAACCACCCGAGCCACGGCCTGTTCACCCCGCTATAATCCAGAAGGCGAGGACAGTACGGGTGCATCAAAGCTGGGACCGAGAGACTGAAAAACAGCTTCTATCTCAAGGCCATCAGACTGTTAAATAGCCATCACTAGCCGGCTACCACCCGGTTACTCAACCCTGCACCTTAGAGGCTGCTGCCCTATGTACATAGACATGGAATCACTGGCCACTTTAATAATGGAACACTAGTCACTTTAATAATGTTTACATACTGCTTTACTCATCTCATATGTATATACTGTAATCTATTCTACTGTATTTTAGTCAATGCCACTCCGACATGCTCGTCCTAATATTTATATACATTACCAGTCAAAAGTTTGGACACACCTACTCATTCAAGGGTTTTTCTTTATTTTTACTATTTTCTACATTGTAGAATAATAGTGAAGACCTCAAAACTATGAAATAACACATATGGAATCATGTAGTAACCAAAAAAGTGTTAAACAAATCAAAATATATTTTATATTTGAGATTCTTCAAAGTAGTCACCCTTTGCCTTGATGACAGCTTTGCACACTCTTGGCATTCTCTCAACCAGCTTCACCTGGAT
This sequence comes from Coregonus clupeaformis, assembly GCF_020615455.1. Taxonomy (NCBI): domain Eukaryota; kingdom Metazoa; phylum Chordata; class Actinopteri; order Salmoniformes; family Salmonidae; genus Coregonus; species Coregonus clupeaformis. Next base: position 277,146 of record NW_025533873.1, on the reverse strand, counting down.
TGCTTTTCCAACAGTCTTGAAGGAGTTCCCACATATGCTGAGCACTTGTTGGCTGCTTTTCCTTCGCTCTGCGGTCCAACTCATCCTAAACCATCTCAATTGGGTTGAGGTTGGGTGATTGTGGAGGCCAGGTCATCTGATGCAGCATTCCATCACTCTCCTTCTTGGTCAAATAGCCCTTACACAGTCTGGAGGTGTGTTGGGTCATTGTCCTGTTGAAAAACAAATGATAGTCCCACTAAGCCCAAACCAGATGTGATGGCGTATCGCTGCAGAATGCTGTGGTAGCCATGCTGATTAAGTGTGCCTTGAATTCTAAATAAATCACAGACAGTGTCACCAGCAAAGCACCCCCACACCATCACACCTCCTCCTCCATGCTTTACGGTGGGAACTACACATGCAGAGATCATCTGTTCACCTACTCTGCGTCTCACAAAGACACGGCGGTTGGAACCAAAAATCTCAAATTTGGACTCATCAGACGAAAGGACGCAATTCGACCATGAAGGCCTGATTCACGCAGTCTCCTCTGAACAGTTGATGTTGAGATGTGTCTGTTACTTGAACTCTGTGAAGCATTTATTTGGGCTGCAATTTCTGAGGTGCAGTTAACTCTAATGAACTTATCCTCTGCAGCAGAGGTAACTCTGGGTCTTCCATTCCTGTGGTGGTCCTCATGAGAGCCAGTTTCATCATAGCACTAATGGTTTTTGCGACTGCACTTGAAGAAACTTTCAAAGTTCTTGAAATTTTCCGGATTGACTGACCTTCATTTCTTAAAGTAATAATGGACTGTCATTTCTCTTTGCTTATTTGAGCTGTTCTTGCCATAATATGGACTTGGTCTTTTACCAAATAGGGCTATCTTCTGTATACCAACCCTACCTTGTCACAACACAACTGATTGGAATTGTGGAATTTTAAGAAGGAAAGAAATTCCACAAATTAACTTTTAAGAAGGCACACCTGTTAATTGAAATGCATTCCAGGTGACTACCTCATGAAGTTGGTTGAGAGAATGCCAAGAGTGTGCAAAGCTGTCATCAAGGCAAAGGGACGCTACTTTGAAGAATCTCAAATATAAAATATCTTTTGATTTGTTTAACACTTTTTTGGTTACTACATGATTCCACATGATTCCATATGTGTTATTTCATAGTTTTGATGTCTTCTACAATGTAGAAAATAGTACAAATAAAGAAAAACCCTTGAATGAGTAGGTGTGTCCAAACTTTTGTCATAATTCCATTGTTTTACTTTTAGATGTCTGTATTGTTGTGAATTGTTAAATACTACTGCACTGTTGGAGCTAGGAACACAAGCATTTCACTACACCCACAATAACATCTGCTAAATATGTGTATGTGACCAATAACATCTTATTTTATTTTATTTTATTTGAAGAGAGGGGTTGGAAGGACTGGTCTATGGGTATGTGATCGGTTCAGGGTGTCATTTCTATTTATGACCACTAGATGGTATCCCATAGCTCCTTCAGTCTCCCGACCAGAGAGTTTTCTACAACAGACAGACAGACAGACAGACAGGCAGACAGGCAGACAGGCAGGCAGACAGGCAGGCAGGCAGGCAGGCAGGCAGGCAGGCAGACAGGCAGGCAGCAAGCAAGATCACTGACACTGGAGACTTGACTTTACTTGAGACTCGGAAGACGTTTTTTGAAATGAAAGGAGAGAGGGAGGAGGGAGGATGGAGGAAAGAGAAAGACGGAGGAAGGAGGCACTCAGACTATTGTTCATTCATAGACAGGATGTGATGTCATGGATATACAGGAAGGAATATATACAGTATCTACACTGAAAACAAATATAAATGCAACATGTAAAGTGTTGGTTCCATGTTTCATGAGCTGAAATAAAAGATCCCAGACATTTTCCATAAGCACAAAAAACTTATTTCTCTCAAATTCTGTGCAGAAATGTGTTTACATCCCTGTTAGTGAGCATTTCTCCTTTGCCAAGATAATCCATCCACCTGACAGGTGTGGTATATCAAGAAGCTGATTAAACAGCATGATCATTACACAGGTGCACCTTGTGCTGGGGACAATAAAAAGGTCACTCTAAAATGTGCAGTTTTGTCCCACAACACAATTCAACAGATGTCTCAAGTTTTGAGGGAGCGTGCAATTGGCATGCTGACTGCCGCAATGTCCACCAGAGCTGTTGCCAGAGAAATTAATGTTAATTTCTCTACCATAAGCCGCCTCCAATGTCGTTTTAGAGAATTTGTCAGTACGTCCAACCAGCCTCTCAAACGCAGACCACGTGTAGGCGAGCGGTTTGCTGATGTCAACGTTGTGAACAGAGCGCCCCATGGTGGCGGTGGGGTTATGGTACGGGCAGGTATAAGCTACGGACAATTTGAATGCACAAAAATACCGTGACGAGATCCTGAGTCCCGTTGTGAGGTATATCTATGACCAACAGATGCATATCTGTATTCCCAGTCATGTGAAATCTGTTGATTAGGGCCTAATGAATTTATTTCAATTGACTGATTTCCTCATGAACTGTAACTCAGTAAAATCTTTGAAAATGTTGCATGTTGCTTTTATATTTTTGTTCAGTACATATATATATATATATATATATATATATATAGGATGGTGTGTATAGACAGTATAGACAGTATATGCATAGAAAGGGTGTGGACAGCAGTAGTTATATAGGAGCTATGACTAGAATACAGTAGATACATATGAAGAGGGTAAAACAGTATGTAAACATTATTAAAGTGACCAGAGTTCAATGACTCTATGTACTTAGGGCAGCGGCCTCTAAGGTGCAGGGTAGAGTACCGGGTGGTAGCCGGCTAGTGACAGTCTAAGGTTCAGGGTAGAGTACCGGGTGGTAGCCGGCTAGTGACAGTCTAAGGTTCAGGGTAGAGTACCGGGTGGTAGCCGGCTAGTGACAGTCTAAGGTTCAGGGTAGAGTACCGGGTGGTAGCCGGCTAGTGACAGTCTAAGGTTCAGGGTAGAGTACCGGGTGGTAGCCGGCTAGTGACAGTCTAAGGTTCAGGGTAGAGTACCGGGTGGTAGCCGGCTAGTGACAGTCTAAGGTGCAGGGTAGAGTACCGGGTGGTAGCCGGCTAGTGACAGTCTAAGGTTCAGGGTAGAGTACCGGGTGGTAGCCGGCTAGTGACAGTCTAAGGTGCAGGGTAGAGTACCGGGTGGTAGCCGGCTAGTGACAGTCTAAGGTTCAGGGTAGAGTACCGGGTGGTAGCCGGCTAGTGACAGTCTAAGGTGCAGGGTAGAGTACCGGGTGGTAGCTGGCTAGTGACAGTCTAAGGTTCAGGGGGCTGGGCGGAGGCCGGCTAGTGGTGACTATTTAACAGTCTGATGGCCTTGAGATAGAAGCTGTTTTTCAGTCTCTCAGGTCCCAGCTTTGATGCACCTGTACTGTCTCCACAGGCCTTGGCTCGGGTGGCTGAGGTCCTTGATGATCTTCTGGGCCTTCCTGTGACCGGGTCACCGGGTGCTGTAGGTGTCCTGGAGGGCGGGCAGTGTGCCCCCCGATGATGCGTTGGGCAGACTGCACCACCCTCTGGAGAGCCCTGCGGTTGCGGGCGGTGCAGTTGCTGTACCAGCAGTGATAGAGCCTGACAGAATGCTCTCGATGGTGCCTCTGTATCATTTTGTGAGGGTCTTAGGGGCCAAGAATAATTTATTCAGCCTCCTGAGGTTGCTAAATATGTGTATGTGACTAATAACATTTGATTTGATTTGATTTGAGAGAGGCAGCCGTAGGCAGACCTGGCTCTCAAGAGAAGACAGGCTATGTGCACACTGCCCACAAAATGAGGTGGAAACTGAGCTGCACTTCCTAACCTCCTGCCAAATGTATGACCATATTAGAGACACATATTTCCCTCAGATTACAGCGATCCACAAAGAATTAGAAAACAAACCCAATTTTGATAAACTCCCATATCTACTGGGTGAAATACCACAGTGTGCCATCACAGCTGCAAGATTTGAGACCTGTTGCCACAAGAAAAGGGCAACCAGTGAAGAACAAACACCATTGTAAATACAACCCATATTTATGTTTATTTATTTTCCCATTTGTACTTTAACTATTTGCACATTGTTACAACACTGTATATAGACATAATATGACATTTGAAATGTCTTTATTCTTTTGGAACTTCTGAGTGTAATGTTTACTGTTAATATTTTGTTTATTTCACTTTAGTTTATTATCTACTTCACTTGCTTTGGCAACGTTAACATACGTTTCCCATGTCAATAAAGCCCTTAAATTGAAATTGAATTGAGAGAGAGAGACAGAGAGAGAGAGAGAGAGAGAGAGAGACAGAGAGAGGGAGAGAGGGGCTGAGAGTCTGTTGACAAGTGAAGTTCGACAGATATACACACTGATATGTGTCTATCTCCAGGACTTTGTCTCAAATGGCACGCTATTCCCTCTGGGTCCTGGTCTAAAGTAGTGCACTACATAGGGAATAGGGTGCCATTTGGAATACTAGGCCAGTAGTCTACTCAGTAAGGGTGGATGATACCAAGTGTTTAGTGACTGACAGTAGGGGGCGATAGAGAGATATTCTCAACCACCACCAGACTGAACAATACTACCACCCTGAACACACATACACTCATCAACACG
>NW_025533873.1:227500-270000 GCF_020615455.1 Coregonus clupeaformis | reverse complement strand
AATGAAATTGACCTCAACCCTGCGTCAGACTAACATTCAGGACAGCTTTAGCAGATGCATGTAGACATATTTAGATATATTTAGACACGTTTAGACATATTTGCATTTACATTTACGTCATTTAGCAGACACTCTTATCCAGAGCGACTTACATTTAGTGAATGCATACATGTATTTTTTTATTTTTTATTTTTATACTGGCCCCCCGTGGGAAACGAACCCACATCCCTGCCGGCCAAACCATCCCCTACCTTGGACGACGCTGGACCAATTGTGCGCCGCCCATGAGAGAGTGGTAGAGAGAGAGAGGTAGAGAGAGAGAGAGGTAGAGAGAGAGAGGTAGAGAGAGAGAGAGAGTGGTAGAGAGAGAGAGAGAGAGAGAGAGAGAGACAGAGAGAGAGAGAGAGAGAGAGAGAGAGAGAGAGAGAGAGAGAGAGAGAGAGAGAGAGAGAGAGACAGAGAGAGAGAGGTAGAGAGAGAGAGGAGTGGTAGAGAGAGAGAGAGAGAGAGAGAGAGAGAGAGAGAGAGAGAGAGAGAGAGAGAGAGAGAGAGAGAGAGGTAGAGAGAGAGAGAGAGAGAGAGAGAGAGAGAGAGAGAGAGAGAGAGAGTGGTAGAGAGAGAGAGAGAGAGAGAGAGAGAGAGAGAGAGAGAGAGAGAGAGGTAGAGAGAGAGAGAAAGAGAGAGAGAGAGAGAGAGAAAGAGAGAGAGAGAGAGAGGTAGAGAGAGAGAGAGAGAGAGAGAGAGAGAGAGAGAGAGAGAAAGAGGGGCGGTAGTAGAGCGAGAGAGAGCAACCCATATTTAATGTTTATTTATTTTCCCATTTGTACTTTAACTATTTGCACATTGTTACAACACTGTATATAGACATAATATGACATTTGAAATGTCTTTATTCTTTTGGAACTTCTGAGTGTAATGTTTACTGTTAATATTTATAGTTTATTTCACTTTTGTTTATTATCTACTTCACTTGCTTTGGCAACGTTAACATATGTTTCCCATGCCAATAAAGCCCCTTGAATTGAATTGAATTGAGAGAGAGAGTATCTCTACATGTATCCTCCGTGTACAACTTAAAACACCAAATAATGCATGCGGAGCAGAATTAGGCCGATACCCGCTAATTATCAAAATCCAGAAAAGAGCCGTTAAATTCTACAACCACTTAAAAGGAAGCGATTCCCAAACCTTCCATAACAAAGCCATCACCTACAGAGAGATGAACCTGGAGAAGAGTCCCCTAAGTAAGCTGGTCCTGGGGCTCTGTTCACAAACACAAACAGACCCCACAGAGCCCCAGGACAACAACAACAACAACACAATTAAACCCAACCAAATCATGAGAAAACAAAAAGATAATTACTTGACACATTGGAAAGAATTAACAAAAAAACAGAGCAAACTAGAATGCTATTTGGCCCTAAACAGAGAGTACACAGTGGCAGAATACCTGACCACTGTGACTGACCCAAACTTAAGGAAAGCTTTGACTATGTACAGACTCAGTGAGCATAGCTTTGCTGTTGAGAAAGGCCGCCGTAGGCAGACCAGGCTCTCAAGAGAAGACAGGCTATGTGCACACTGCCCACAAAATGAGGTGGAAACTGAGCTGCACTTCCTAACCTCCTGCCAAATGTATGACCATATTAGAGACACATATTTCCCTCAGATTACACAGACCCACAGAGAATTTGAAAACAAATCCAATTTTGATAAACTCCCTTATCTACTGGGTGAAAAACCACAGTGTGCCATCACAGCTGCAAGATTTGTGACCTGTTGCCACAAGAAAAGGGCAACCAGTGAAGAACAAACATAATTGTAAATACAACCCATATTTATGTTGATTTATTTTAATATTTATAGTTTACTTCACTTTAGTTTATTATCTACTTCACTTGCTTTGGCAACGTTAACATATGTTTCCCATGTCAATAAAGCCCTTAAATTGAATTGAATTGAGAGAGAGAGAGAGAGAGAGAGAGAGAGAGAGAGAGAGAGAGAGAGAGAGAGGATTGGTAGTAAAGGTATGAGGCGGCATCAGCAACATTCCGGTGCCGATGTCTGACTTCCTGTTAACCCCTTACTTCCTGTCTGAGCTGCTGGGCAGTGCCCTTATATGGCAGCTCTGGGAACCAATCACAGCTCGGCACAGCAACGCTCATTCAAAATGCTGCTGAGGGAAAGAGAGAGAGAGAGCAAACAGACACAGAACAATACATACACACACACACACACACACACACACACACACACACACACAGAAACCTCACAATGCTAATACAACACACTGGGGGCTGTTCCTTTTAAGGAGAATCTCTTAACCATAGAGTCTGAGACAGAGGGGGGAGGAGGGAGAGAGAAAGAGAGAGAGGAGGGAGGGAGGAGAAGAGGAGAGAGAGAGAGGAGAGAGAGAGGAGAAGAGAGAGAGAGGAGGGAGGGAGGAGAAGAGGAGAGAGAGAGAGGAGAGAGAGAGGAGAAGAGAGAGAGAGAGAGAGAGAGAGGAGGGAGGGAGGAGAAGAGAGAGAGAGAGAGCGAGAGAGAGAGAGAGAGAGAGAGAGGAGAAGAGAGAGAGAGACAGAGAGAGAGAGAGACAGAGAGAGAGAGAGAGAGAGAGAGAGAGAGAGAGAGAGAGAGAGAGAGAGAGAGAGAGAGAGAGAGAGAGAGAGAGAGAGAGAGAGAGAGGAGGGAGGGAGGAGAAGAGAGAGAGAGAGAGGAGAAGAGAGAGAGAGAGAGAGAGAGAGAGAGGGAGGGAGGAGAAGAGAGAGAGAGAGAGGAGAAGAGAGAGAGAGAGAGAGAGAGAGAGGAGGGAGGGAGGAGAAGAGAGAGGAGGGAGGGAGGAGAACAGAGATAGCAGAAGAGAGAGAGGACATTGCAGCAGGCATTGCAGTCGACTGCCGACTGACTCATCCACAAATCACTTTGTGTCATAAATAACACTCATTATTATTTGTAGATCGGATCAGTTTACCCACAATGCATCACAGATGTGATGCTCTGGAAGACAGCCAGGGGGAAGAGAAGCAGAGAGAGGGAGAGACAGGAGGAGAGTTTAGCTGATCCTGTAATGCTGTAGAAGACTGTTTAAGCACTGCAACAACCCCGCTGGGCATGGGTGGGTGGGTGGGTGGGTGGGTGTGTGTGTCTGTTTGTGTGTGTGTGTGTCTGTTTGTGTGTGTGTGTGTGTGTGTGTGTGTGTGTCTGTTTGTGTGTGTGTGTGTCTGTTTGTGTGTGTGTGTGTCTGTTTGTGTGTGTGTGAGTCTGTTTGTGTGTGTGTGAGTCTGTTTGTGTGTGTGTGTGTCTGTTTGTGTGTGTGTGTGTCTGTTTGTGTGTGTGTGTGTGTGTGTGTGTGTGTGTGTGTGTGTGTGTGTGTGTGTGTGTGTGTGTGTGTCTGTTTGTGTGTGTGTGTGTCTGTTTGTGTGTGTGTGTGTGTGTGTGTGTGTCTGTTTGTGTGTGTGTGTGTGTGAGTCTGTTAGTGTGTGTGTGTGTGTCTGTTTGTGTGTGTGTGAGTCTGTTTGTGTGTGTGTGAGTCTGTTTGTGTGTGTGTGTGTGTGTCTGTTTGTGTGTGTGTGTGTCTGTTTGTGTGTGTGTGTGTGTGTGTGTCTGTTTGTGTGTGTGTGTGTGTGTGTGTGTGTGTGTGTGTGTGTGTGTGTGTGTGTCTGTGTGTCTGTTTGTGTGTGTGTGTGTCTGTTTGTGTGTGTGTGTGTGTCTGTTTGTGTGTGTGTGTCTGTTTGTGTGTGTGTGTGTCTGTTTGTGTGTGTGTGTGTGTGTGTGTGTGTGTGTCTGTTTGTGTGTGTGTGAGTCTGTTTGTGTGTGTGTGTGTTTGTGTGTGTGTGTGTGTGTGTGTGTGTGTGTGTGTGTTAAGACTGCAGAGTCAGTGGAGGATGTGTGAGACCACGAAGTGTCAGTTGGGCCAATCAGAGCCCACTGTTTCCCCGATGAACCAATCCCTGTCCTCGGCCCTGAGTGAGGACCCGCCCTGCAGAGGCAGATGGTACAGCTAAATCAGCCCTCCTGGGTTAAGGCTGTGTGTGTGTGTGTGTGTGTGTGTGTGTGTGTGTGTGTGTGTGTGTGTATGTGTTAGGTGCGGGTTAAGGATCTTTTTAAGGAGGTTAATCCAATCAGTGCCCGCAGTGACCAGACACACACACACACACACACACACACACACACACACAGACACACACACAGACACACACACACACAGACACACACACACACACACATACAGACACACACACACACACACACACACACACGTTGACACAGACGCACTGGAGCGGGACTGTCACCGTGGTGATCCCTATGGAGATCAATGAGGATACTGGTGCTACAGTCTGGGGGAAGGGGTGGTGGGGGGGGGGTGACCAGACAGACAGACAGTCAGACAGACAGACGGTCAGACAGGCAGGCAGTCAGTCAGGCAGTCAGGCAGACGGTCAGACAATCAGGCAGGCAGGCAGACAGACGGTCAGACAATCAGGCAGGCAGACAGACAGACGGTCAGACAATCAGTCAGGCAGTCAGGCAGACGGTCAGACAATCAGGCAGGCAGGCAGACAGACGGTCAGACAATCAGGCAGGCAGACAGACAGACGGTCAGACAGACAGACGGTCAGACAGACAGACAGACAGACAGACAGACAGACGGTCAGACAGACAGACAGACAGACGGTCAGACAGACACACAGACAGACGGTCAGACAATCAGACAGGCAGACAGACAGACGGTCAGACAGACAGACAGACGACGGTCAGACAGACAGACAGACAGACAGACAGACAGAGACAGACAGACAGACAGACAGACAGACAGACACTACACTGTCTACGTGAGATGGCAGCAGGTACCCACACAACCAGTCGTCCATCAAGGAGGGGATGTAATGCTGGAGGTCCAGGTACCCACACAACCAGTCGTCCATCAAGGAGGGGATGTAATGCTGGAGGTCCAGGTACCCACACAACCAGTCGTCCATCAAGGAGGGGATGTAATGCTGGAGGTCCAGGTACCCACACAACCAGTCGTCCATCAAGGAGGGGGTGTAATGCTGGAGGTCCAGGTACCCACACAACCAGTCGTCCATCAAGGAGGGGGTGTAATGCTGGAGGTCCAGGTACCCACAACCAGTCGTCCATCAAGGAGGGGGTGTAATGCTGGAGGTCCAGTCAGTAGTAAAGGAGGAGTGCATTCCAGGACAACACTGTCCTCTCCTCTCTCTATCCTCCCTTCTCTACCCCTCGCTCTCTCCCTCCCTGCCCCTCTCCTCCCCCTCTCCTCCCCCTCTCCTCTCTCTCCCTCCCTGCCCCTCTCTCTCCCTCCCTGCCCCTCTCTACCAATCTCCTTCTCTTCTCTGGTTTAGTCCCCCCCCTCTCCTTCTCCTCTGTCCAGAACCCCCCCTACAGACCCTGGGTTGGTAGAGAGGGGGGGCGGGGGTTAACATCCATCAAGGGCTGAACACACACACACACACACACACACACATACTGCACATCTGTTGCCATGGCTGGGCTAGGGGGGTCAGGGGTCAGGGGGGGGCTGATTCTGGCCAGTCACGGCTCAACAGGGTGGGGCCAGAGTTATAAGACAGGAAGCAGCAGTTTTAGGCTGTCGGAACGGTTTGAAAGCTCTGTCAGGAAGGTCTGGCACCCTGTTCCCTATATGGACCATGGTTCAAAGCAGTGCACACACTATATATAATAAGGAAATTAGGGTTGTATGTTGGGAGGTTTTGGGAAAGAGCACCGTTAGAAAGATACGGCACGTAGAAGCAAACCGGATGGACATCATGAAAATGATCTGAGAGGTTGAGAGTAGAAGAAGTTGAGGAGCAAAAAAACAAATAAAATAGAATTATTGTAAAATTGACTGTGTCCATAAGGTGTAGATAGTAAGTATAGACCGGAAGTAGAGGCCTGGGCGTTGTTGTTCACTAATTTACCCCAAGTAGGGAAAGGATGGCGGGGTTGGAAAGTAATAAAGGGGAGTATATATATATATTAAAAACATGGGGGATTGGAAGTGATGCAGACAATTACATTGATAGAAGATACAATCTATCTGCAATATTAAGCTGATCCATCCCCCCCCATTGGGGATAGGGTGCCATCTGAGATGTAGACTCAGTGTTCCTTGGCCAGTTCACAGCTCAATGGAAAGACTCATTATGGGTGGAGCCACTGTCGGGAGGAGAGCAGGAAGTGTGTAGCAGCAGAATTTATTTCCTTATTTGAAGACGAAAAACTGCGTGTGGTCCAAACGGCACCCTGTCGCCTATACAGAGCAGTACTCTGTCCTGTGGGCCCTGGTCAAAAGGAGTGCACTATGTAGGGAAAAGGAGTGCACTATGTAGGGAAAAGGGGGGGCCGTTTGACACACTACAGCCTACGGTGACCTCAGAGCTGACTGAGGTTTCACAACAACTGAGATCTCTGTTTTCAGAGTTGAGATGATTCTCTACCATCAGCTGGTTTATATGTTCATGAACTCTGCAGTTCCCTCGTTGACTAACACACACACACACACACACACACACACACACACACACACACAAGGCTGTAGTGGACCCTGGTTACTGTTTGACCCTAGTCACATGGTCTGGTTGTTGGCCTCAGAAATAGCCAGATTTAGAGCCAACGTTATTCCATTCTCTCTACCCCATCTACTGGGCCCACGTCTGTTTGTGCTCTTGCTAAAAAAAAACATTGTCATTGTCGAGCCAAAGCCTCAAATGCAATCACTATAAAGCCCTTTTTTACATCAGCAGTTGTCATAAAGCACCCATTCCATAAGCAGTTAGCAAGAGAGACAGGAACAGACTGAGTCTTAGAGAGAGAGAGAGAGAGAGGTCTGTCTGGCCGTTAGCCTCCTCCAAATAAAATGACATGTTCCCTTACTGTAGGTCTCAGAGAGGCAGGAACAGGCTGGGTCTTAGAGAGAGAGAGAGAGAGGTCTGTCTGGCCGTTAGCCTCCTCCAAATAAAATGACATGTTCCCTTACTGTAGGTCTCAGAGAGGCAGGAACAGGCTGGGTCTTAGAGAGAGAGAGAGAGAGAGGTCTGTCTGGCCGTTAGCCTCCTCCAAATAAAATGACATGTTCCCTTACTGTAGGTCTCAGAGAGGCAGGAACAGGCTGGGTCTTAGAGAGAGAGAGAGAGAGAGGTCTGTCTGGCCGTTAGCCTCCTCCAAATAAAATGACATGTTCCCTTACTGTAGGTCTCAGAGAGACAGGTTGTGTTGCCTTGTCTCTCCCCTTATAAACAGCTCTGGTCTGTAACTGATGTCCCTGGGATAACTGGGATAACTGGGCTAACTGGGCTAACTGGAATAACTGGGATAACTGGGCTAACTGGGATAACAAAAATACACAAAAAAATACACAAAAAAATGTATGCACGCATGACTGTAAGTCGCTTTGGATAAAAGCGTCTGCTAAATGGCATATTATTATTATTATTATTATAACTGGGCTAACTGGGCTAACTGGAATAACTGGGCTAACTGGGCTAACTGGGATAACTGGGATAACTGGGATAACTGGGATTAACTGAAATAACTGGGATAACTGGGCTAACTGGGATAACTGGGATAACTAGAATAACTGGGATAACTGGGATAACTGGAATAACTGGGATAACTGGGCTAACTGGGATAACTGGGATAACTGGGATAACTGGGATAACTGGAATAACTGGGATAACTGGGATAACTGGAATAACTGGGATAACTGGGCTAACTGGAATAACTGGGCTAACTGGGCTAACTGGGATAACTGGGCTAACTGGAATAACTGGGATAACTGGGATAACTGGGATAACTGGGATAACTGGGGTAACTGGGATTTATACAGTGATATATACACTGCATAAGTGTTAATAACCACCTAGACAGTCCTTATAAACACAACATTATTATTAGAGGCATCATTAACCCACCGCACCTCGACGGTGTGTTTAGAAATACCCCATGGTGCTATGCACATTAGAGGCCAGAGTGAGATATAACTGCTGTTCTGTGTTCAATCAACTTAATAATCATTAGACTATTAGTTTATTAGTACTGTCAGGAGCTAGGGTCTGTAATGGCTCACACACTGGTAACACACACACACACGCTGTCAACACACACACACTGGTAACACACACACACTGGTAACACACACACACACACGCTGTCAACACACACACACTGGTAACACACACACACTGGTAACACACACACACACTGGTAACACACACACACACGCTGTCAACACACACACACACTGGTAACACACACACACACGCTGTCAACACACACACACTGGTAACACACACACGCTGTCAACACACACACACACACGCTGTCAACACACACACACTGGTAACACACACACACACGCTGTCAACACACACACACTGGTAACACACACACACACGCTGTCAACACACACACACGCTGTCAACACACACACACTGGTAACACACACACACTGGTAACACACACACACTGGTAACACACACACACGCTGTCAACACACACACACGCTGTCAACACACACACACTGGTAACACACACACACTGGTAACACACACACACTGGTAACACACACACACACTGGTAACACACACACACTGGTAACACACACACACTGGTAACACACACACACGCTGTCAACACACACACACACACTGTCAACACACACACACTGGTAACACACACACACACGCTGTCAACACACACACACTGGTAACACACACACGCTGTCAACACACACACACACACTGTCAACACACACACACTGGTAACACACACACACACGCTGTCAACACACACACGCTGTCAACACACACACACACACTGTCAACACACACACACTGGTAACACACACACACACACGCTGTCAACACACACACACTGGTAACACACACACACACGCTGTCAACACACACACACTGGTAACACACACACACACGCTGTCAACACACACACACTGGTAACACACACACGCTGTCAACACACACACACTGGTAACACACACATACACTGTCAACACACACACATACTGTCAACACACACACACGCTGTCAACACACACACGCTGTCAACACACACACACACACTGTCAACACACACACACTGGTAACACACACACACACACGCTGTCAACACACACACACTGGTAACACACACACACACGCTGTCAACACACACACACTGGTAACACACACACACACGCTGTCAACACACACACACTGGTAACACACACACGCTGTCAACACACACACACTGGTAACACACATACACTGTCAACACACACATACACTGTCAACACACACACATACTGTCAACACACACACATACTGTCAACACACACACACACTGGTAACACACAATGTCAACACACACACACGCTGTAAACACACACACAATGTCAACTCACACACACACACACACACACACACACACACGCTGTCAACACACACACGTAGCGTCCCGCGGTGGCTCCAGTGACTGATGTTGTGTTATGTGAGGTCTTGTCCAGGCCTGGTATCTGGCCACTCTGCTAGCTGACATCCCACTGTGGAGCGCTGACAACACACACTTAGCCAGGGACACCTCCCACTTACTGACAACACACACTTAGCCAGGGACACCTCCCACTTACTGACAACACACACTTAGCCAGGGACACCTCCCACTTACTGACAACACACACTTAGCCAGGGACACCTCTCACTTACTGACAACACACACTTAGCCAGGGACACCTCCCACTTACTGACAACACACACTTAGCCAGGGACACCTCCCACTTACTGACAACACACACTTAGCCAGGGACACCTCCCACTTACTGACAACACACACTTAGCCAGGGACACCTCCCACTTACTGACAACACACACTTAGCCAGGGACACCTCCCACTTACTGACAACACACACTTAGCCAGGGACACCTCTCACTTACTGACAACACACACTTAGCCAGGGACACCTCTCACTTACTGACAACACACACTTAGCCAGGGACACCTCCCACTTACTGACAACACACACTTAGCCAGGGACACCACTCACTTGGTGCCAACACACACATATCCAAAGTCCTCAGTCATTATCTAACATTGCATCACTCCAAATAAGCTTCACTGTACACATAAACACATAAAAGAAATTATGGACAATGTCCAATGAATTAATTGAAATTAAAATGCAATTGACCCTGACACACACAGGCCCAAATATGTACTTTGAGAGCCACACCCTCCTTATAGATTAAATATTTTCTAGCCAATCCCTGTTTATGACATCATAACGTCAGCATGAGACCGTCGTCACGGGAACCTGTTTCACCTGCAGAGCGACCGCCTGACAGCCCCAGAACAGCAGCTATAAAACACATGATGACATGATGTGGGGGGGCAGCTAATCTTCTGATGGAGGTATACTGTAGACCAGGAACAATCAGTTAGACAGCTAATCTTCTGATGGAGGTATACTGTAGACCAGGAACAATCAGTTAGACAGCTAATCTTCTGATGGGAGGTATACTGTAGACCAGGAACAATCAGTTAGACAGCTAATCTTCTGATGGGGGTATACTGTAGACCAGGAACAATCAGTTAGACAGCTAATCTTCTGATGGGGGTATACTGTAGACCAGGAACAATCAGTTAGACAGCTAATCTTCTGATGGGGGTATACTGTAGACCAGGAACAATCAGTTAGACAGCTAATCTTCTGATGGGGGTATACTGTAGACCAGGAACAATCAGTTAGACAGCTAATCTTCTGATGCTGAGGGGGTATACTGTAGACCAGGAACAATCAGTTAGACAGCTAATCTTCTGATGGGGGTATACTGTAGACCAGGAACAATCAGTTAGACAGCTAATCTTCTGATGGGGGTATACTGTAGACCAGGAACAATCAGTTAGACAGCTAATCTTCTGATGGGGGTATACTGTAGACCAGGAACAATCAGTTAGACAGCTAATCTTCTGATACTGGGGGTATACTGTAGACCAGGAACAATCAGTTAGACAGCTAATCTTCTGATGGGGGTATACTGTAGACCAGGAACAATCAGTTAGACAGCTAATCTTCTGATGGGGGTATACTGTAGACCAGGAACAATCAGTTAGACAGCTAATCTTCTGATGATGGGGGTATACTGTAGACCAGGAACAATCAGTTAGACAGCTAATCTTCTGATGGGGTATACTGTAGACCAGGAACAATCAGTTAGACAGCTAATCTTCTGATGGGGGTATACTGTAGACCAGGAACAATCAGTTAGACAGCTAATCTTCTGATGGGGGTATACTGTAGACCAGGAACAATCAGTTAGACAGCTAATCTTCTGATGGAGGGTATACTGTAGACCAGGAACAATCAGTTAGACAGCTAATCTTCTGATGGGGGTATACTGTAGACCAGGAACAATCAGTTAGACAGCTAATCTTCTGATACTGGGGGGTATACTGTAGACCAGGAACAATCAGTTAGACAGCTAATCTTCTGATGGGGTATACTGTAGACCAGGAACAATCAGTTAGACAGCTAATCTTCTGATGGGGGTATACTGTAGACCAGGAACAATCAGTTAGACAGCTAATCTTCTGATACTGATGGGGGTATACTGTAGACCAGGAACAATCAGTTAGACAGCTAATCTTCTGATGGAGGTATACTGTAGACCAGGAACAATCAGTTAGACAGCTAATCTTCTGATGGAGGTATACTGTAGACCAGGAACAATCAGTTAGACAGCTAATCTTCTGATCTGATGGGGTATACTGTAGACCAGGAACAATCAGTTAGACAGCTAATCTTCTGATGGGGGTATACTGTAGACCAGGAACAATCAGTTAGACAGCTAATCTTCTGATGGGGGTATACTGTAGACCAGGAACAATCAGTTAGACAGCTAATCTTCTGATGGAGGTATACTGTAG
Source organism: Coregonus clupeaformis (assembly GCF_020615455.1). Classification (NCBI taxonomy): domain Eukaryota; kingdom Metazoa; phylum Chordata; class Actinopteri; order Salmoniformes; family Salmonidae; genus Coregonus; species Coregonus clupeaformis. Next base: position 258,060 of record NW_025533873.1, on the reverse strand, counting down.
ACCAGGAACAATCAGTTAGACAGCTAATCTTCTGATGGGGGTATACTGTAGACCAGGAACAATCAGTTAGACAGCTAATCTTCTGATGGGGGTATACTGTAGACCAGGAACAATCAGTTAGACAGCTAATCTTCTGATCGGGGTATACTGTAGACCAGGAACAATCAGTTAGACAGCTAATCTTCTGATGGGGGTATACTGTAGACCAGGAACAATCAGTTAGACAGCTAATCTTCTGATGGGGGTATACTGTAGACCAGGAACAATCAGTTAGACAGCTAATCTTCTGATGGGGGTATACTGTAGACCAGGAACAATCAGTTAGACAGCTAATCTTCTGATGGGGGTATACTGTAGACCAGGAACAATCAGTTAGACAGCTAATCTTCTGATGGGGGTATACTGTAGACCAGGAACAATCAGTTAGACAGCTAATCTTCTGATGGGGGTATACTGTAGACCAGGAACAATCAGTTAGACAGCTAATCTTCTGATGGGGGTATACTGTAGACCAGGAACAATCAGTTAGACAGCTAATCTTCTGATGGGGGTATACTGTAGACCAGGAACAATCAGTTAGACAGCTAATCTTCTGATGGGGGTATACTGTAGACCAGGAACAATCAGTTAGACAGCTAATCTTCTGATATGCGGGGTATACTGTAGACCAGGAACAATCAGTTAGACAGCTAATCTTCTGATGGGGGTATACTGTAGACCAGGAACAATCAGTTAGACAGCTAATCTTCTGATACTGATGGGGGTATACTGTAGACCAGGAACAATCAGTTAGACAGCTAATCTTCTGATGGAGGTATACTGTAGACCAGGAACAATCAGTTAGACAGCTAATCTTCTGATAGGGGGTATACTGTAGACCAGGAACAATCAGTTAGACAGCTAATCTTCTGATGGGGGTATACTGTAGACCAGGAACAATCAGTTAGACAGCTAATCTTCTGATGGGGGTATACTGTAGACCAGGAACAATCAGTTAGACAGCTAATCTTCTGATGGGGGTATACTGTAGACCAGGAACAATCAGTTAGACAGCTAATCTTCTGATACTGATGGAGGTATACTGTAGACCAGGAACAATCAGTTAGACAGCTAATCTTCTGATACTGATGGAGGTATACTGTAGACCAGGAACAATCAGTTAGACAGCTAATCTTCTGATGGGGGTATACTGTAGACCAGGAACAATCAGTTAGACAGCTAATCTTCTGATGGGGGTATACTGTAGACCAGGAACAATCAGTTAGACAGCTAATCTTCTGATGGGGGTATACTGTAGACCAGGAACAATCAGTTAGACAGCTAATCTTCTGATACTGATGGGGGTATACTGTAGACCAGGAACAATCAGTTAGACAGCTAATCTTCTGATGGGGGTATACTGTAGACCAGGAACAATCAGTTAGACAGCTAATCTTCTGATGGGGGTATACTGTAGACCAGGAACAATCAGTTAGACAGCTAATCTTCTGATGGAGGTATACTGTAGACCAGGAACAATCAGTTAGACAGCTAATCTTCTGATGGGGGTATACTGTAGACCAGGAACAATCAGTTAGACAGCTAATCTTCTGATGGGGGTATACTGTAGACCAGGAACAATCAGTTAGACAGCTAATCTTCTGATGGGGGTATACTGTAGACCAGGAACAATCAGTTAGACAGCTAATCTTCTGATGGAGGTATACTGTAGACCAGGAACAATCAGTTAGACAGCTAATCTTCTGATGGGGGTATACTGTAGACCAGGAACAATCAGTTAGACAGCTAATCTTCTGATACTGATGGAGGTATACTGTAGACCAGGAACAATCAGTTAGACAGCTAATCTTCTGATGGGGGTATACTGTAGACCAGGAACAATCAGTTAGACAGCTAATCTTCTGATACTGATGGGGGTATACTGTAGACCAGGAACAATCAGTTAGACAGCTAATCTTCTGATGGGGGTATACTGTAGACCAGGAACAATCAGTTAGACAGCTAATCTTCTGATACTGATGGGGGTATACTGTAGACCAGGAACAATCAGTTAGACAGCTAATCTTCTGATGGGGGTATACTGTAGACCAGGAACAATCAGTTAGACAGCTAATCTTCTGATACTGATGGGGGTATACTGTAGACCAGGAACAATCAGTTAGACAGCTAATCTTCTGGTGGGGGTATACTGTAGACCAGGAACAATCAGTTAGACAGCTAATCTTCTGATGGGGGTATACTACAGACCAGGAACAATCAGTTAGACAGCTAATCTTCTGATGGGGGTATACTGTAGACCAGGAACAATCAGTTAGACAGCTAATCTTCTGATACTGATGGGGGTATACTGTAGACCAGGAACAATCAGTTAGACAGCTAATCTTCTGATACTGATGGGGGTATACTGTAGACCAGGAACAATCAGTTAGACAGCTAATCTTCTGATGGGGGGTATACTGTAGACCAGGAACAATCAGTTAGACAGCTAATCTTCTGATGGGGGTATACTGTAGACCAGGAACAATCAGTTAGACAGCTAATCTTCTGATGGGGGTATACTGTAGACCAGGAACAATCAGTTAGACAGCTAATCTTCTGATACTGATGGGGGTATACTGTAGACCAGGAACAATCAGTTAGACAGCTAATCTTCTGATACTGATGGGGGTATACTGTAGACCAGGAACAATCAGTTAGACAGCTAATCTTCTGATGGGGGTATACTGTAGACCAGGAACAATCAGTTAGACAGCTAATCTTCTGATACTGATGGAGGTATACTGTAGACCAGGAACAATCAGTTAGACAGCTAATCTTCTGATACTGATGGGGGTATACTGTAGACCAGGAACAATCAGTTAGACAGCTAATCTTCTGATGGAGGTATACTGTAGACCAGGAACAATCAGTTAGACAGCTAATCTTCTGATACTGATGGAGGTATACTGTAGACCAGGAACAATCAGTTAGACAGCTAATCTTCTGATACTGATGGGGGTATACTGTAGACCAGGAACAATCAGTTAGACAGCTAATCTTCTGATGGAGGTATACTGTAGACCAGGAACAATCAGTTAGACAGCTAATCTTCTGATACTGATGGGGGTATACTGTAGACCAGGAACAATCAGTTAGACAGCTAATCTTCTGATGGAGGTATACTGTAGACCAGGAACAATCAGTTAGACAGCTAATCTTCTGATGGGGGTATACTGTAGACCAGGAACAATCAGTTAGACAGCTAATCTTCTGATACTGATGGGGGTATACTGTAGACCAGGAACAATCAGTTAGACAGCTAATCTTCTGATGGGGGTATACTGTAGACCAGGAACAATCAGTTAGACAGCTAATCTTCTGATGGGGGTATACTGTAGACCAGGAACAATCAGTTAGACAGCTAATCTTCTGATACTGATGGGGGTATACTGTAGACCAGGAACAATCAGTTAGACAGCTAATCTTCTGATGGGGGTATACTGTAGACCAGGAACAATCAGTTAGACAGCTAATCTTCTGATACTGATGGGGGTATACTGTAGACCAGGAACAATCAGTTAGACAGCTAATCTTCTGATGGGGGTATACTGTAGACCAGGAACAATCAGTTAGACAGCTAATCTTCTGATGGGGGTATACTGTAGACCAGGAACAATCAGTTAGACAGCTAATCTTCTGATACTGATGGAGGTATACTGTAGACCAGGAACAATCAGTTAGACAGCTAATCTTCTGATACTGATGGGGGTATACTGTAGACCAGGAACAATCAGTTAGACAGCTAATCTTCTGATGGGGGTATACTGTAGACCAGGAACAATCAGTTAGACAGCTAATCTTCTGATGGAGGTATACTGTAGACCAGGAACAATCAGTTAGACAGCTAATCTTCTGATGGAGGTATACTGTAGACCAGGAACAATCAGTTAGACAGCTAATCTTCTGATACTGATGGGGGTATACTGTAGACCAGGAACAATCAGTTAGACAGCTAATCTTCTGATGGGGGTATACTGTAGACCAGGAACAATCAGTTAGACAGCTAATCTTCTGATGGAGGTATACTGTAGACCAGGAACAATCAGTTAGACAGCTAATCTTCTGATAGGGGGGTATACTGTAGACCAGGAACAATCAGTTAGACAGCTAATCTTCTGATGGGGGGTATACTGTAGACCAGGAACAATCAGTTAGACAGCTAATCTTCTGATACTGATGGGGGTATACTGTAGACCAGGAACAATCAGTTAGACAGCTAATCTTCTGATGGGGGGTATACTGTAGACCAGGAACAATCAGTTAGACAGCTAATCTTCTGATGGGGGTATACTGTAGACCAGGAACAATCAGTTAGACAGCTAATCTTCTGATACTGATGGGGGTATACTGTAGACCAGGAACAATCAGTTAGACAGCTAATCTTCTGATACTGATGGGGGTATACTGTAGACCAGGAACAATCAGTTAGACAGCTAATCTTCTGATGGGGGTATACTGTAGACCAGGAACAATCAGTTAGACAGCTAATCTTCTGATACTGATGGGGGTATACTGTAGACCAGGAACAATCAGTTAGACAGCTAATCTTCTGATACTGATGGGGGTATACTGTAGACCAGGAACAATCAGTTAGACAGCTAATCTTCTGATGGGGGTATACTGTAGACCAGGAACAATCAGTTAGACAGCTAATCTTCTGATGGGGGGTATACTGTAGACCAGGAACAATCAGTTAGACAGCTAATCTTCTGATGGGGGGTATACTGTAGACCAGGAACAATCAGTTAGACAGCTAATCTTCTGATACTGATGGGGGTATACTGTAGACCAGGAACAATCAGTTAGACAGCTAATCTTCTGATGGGGGTATACTGTAGACCAGGAACAATCAGTTAGACAGCTAATCTTCTGATGGGGGTATACTGTAGACCAGGAACAATCAGTTAGACAGCTAATCTTCTGATGGAGGTATACTGTAGACCAGGAACAATCAGTTAGACAGCTAATCTTCTGATGGGGGTATACTGTAGACCAGGAACAATCAGTTAGACAGCTAATCTTCTGATACTGATGGGGGTATACTGTAGACCAGGAACAATCAGTTAGACAGCTAATCTTCTGATGGGGGTATACTGTAGACCAGGAACAATCAGTTAGACAGCTAATCTTCTGATGGGGGTATACTGTAGACCAGGAACAATCAGTTAGACAGCTAATCTTCTGATACTGATGGGGGTATACTGTAGACCAGGAACAATCAGTTAGACAGCTAATCTTCTGATGGGGGTATACTGTAGACCAGGAACAATCAGTTAGACAGCTAATCTTCTGATACTGATGGGGGTATACTGTAGACCAGGAACAATCAGTTAGACAGCTAATCTTCTGATGGGGGTATACTGTAGACCAGGAACAATCAGTTAGACAGCTAATCTTCTGATACTGATGGGGGTATACTGTAGACCAGGAACAATCAGTTAGACAGCTAATCTTCTGATGGGGGTATACTGTAGACCAGGAACAATCAGTTAGACAGCTAATCTTCTGATGGGGGTATACTGTAGACCAGGAACAATCAGTTAGACAGCTAATCTTCTGATGGAGGTATACTGTAGACCAGGAACAATCAGTTAGACAGCTAATCTTCTGATACTGATGGGGGTATACTGTAGACCAGGAACAATCAGTTAGACAGCTAATCTTCTGATGGAGGTATACTGTAGACCAGGAACAATCAGTTAGACAGCTAATCTTCTGATGGGGGTATACTGTAGACCAGGAACAATCAGTTAGACAGCTAATCTTCTGATACTGATGGGGGTATACTGTAGACCAGGAACAATCAGTTAGACAGCTAATCTTCTGATACTGATGGGGGTATACTGTAGACCAGGAACAATCAGTTAGACAGCTAATCTTCTGATACTGATGGGGGTATACTGTAGACCAGGAACAATCAGTTAGACAGCTAATCTTCTGATGGGGGGTATACTGTAGACCAGGAACAATCAGTTAGACAGCTAATCTTCTGATACTGATGGGGGTATACTGTAGACCAGGAACAATCAGTTAGACAGCTAATCTTCTGATGGGGGTATACTGTAGACCAGGAACAATCAGTTAGACAGCTAATCTTCTGATACTGATGGGGGTATACTGTAGACCAGGAACAATCAGTTAGACAGCTAATCTTCTGATACTGATGGGGGTATACTGTAGACCAGGAACAATCAGTTAGACAGCTAATCTTCTGATGGGGGTATACTGTAGACCAGGAACAATCAGTTAGACAGCTAATCTTCTGATGGGGGTATACTGTAGACCAGGAACAATCAGTTAGACAGCTAATCTTCTGATGGGGGTATACTGTAGACCAGGAACAATCAGTTAGACAGCTAATCTTCTGATGGGGGTATACTGTAGACCAGGAACAATCAGTTAGACAGCTAATCTTCTGATGGGGGTATACTGTAGACCAGGAACAATCAGTTAGACAGCTAATCTTCTGATGGGGGTATACTGTAGACCAGGAACAATCAGTTAGACAGCTAATCTTCTGATACTGATGGGGGTATACTGTAGACCAGGAACAATCAGTTAGACAGCTAATCTTCTGATGGGGGTATACTGTAGACCAGGAACAATCAGTTAGACAGCTAATCTTCTGATGGGGGTATACTGTAGACCAGGAACAATCAGTTAGACAGCTAATCTTCTGATGGGGGTATACTGTAGACCAGGAACAATCAGTTAGACAGCTAATCTTCTGATGGGGGTATACTGTAGACCAGGAACAATCAGTTAGACAGCTAATCTTCTGATACTGATGGGGGTATACTGTAGACCAGGAACAATCAGTTAGACAGCTAATCTTCTGATACTGATGGGGGTATACTGTAGACCAGGAACAATCAGTTAGACAGCTAATCTTCTGATGGGGGTATACTACAGACCAGGAACAATCAGTTAGACAGCTAATCTTCTGATACTGATGGGGGTATACTGTAGACCAGGAACAATCAGTTAGACAGCTAATCTTCTGATACTGATGGGGGTATACTGTAGACCAGGAACAATCAGTTAGACAGCTAATCTTCTGATGGGGGTATACTGTAGACCAGGAACAATCAGTTAGACAGCTAATCTTCTGATACTGATGGGGGTATACTGTAGACCAGGAACAATCAGTTAGACAGCTAATCTTCTGATGGGGGTATACTGTAGACCAGGAACAATCAGTTAGACAGCTAATCTTCTGATGGGGGTATACTGTAGACCAGGAACAATCAGTTAGACAGCTAATCTTCTGATGGGGGTATACTGTAGACCAGGAACAATCAGTTAGACAGCTAATCTTCTGATGGGGGTATACTGTAGACCAGGAACAATCAGTTAGACAGCTAATCTTCTGATACTGATGGGGGTATACTGTAGACCAGGAACAATCAGTTAGACAGCTAATCTTCTGATGGGGGTATACTGTAGACCAGGAACAATCAGTTAGACAGCTAATCTTCTGATACTGATGGGGGTATACTGTAGACCAGGAACAATCAGTTAGACAGCTAATCTTCTGATGGGGGTATACTGTAGACCAGGAACAATCAGTTAGACAGCTAATCTTCTGATGGGGGTATACTGTAGACCAGGAACAATCAGTTAGACAGCTAATCTTCTGATGGGGGTATACTGTAGACCAGGAACAATCAGTTAGACAGCTAATCTTCTGATGGGGGTATACTGTAGACCAGGAACAATCAGTTAGACAGCTAATCTTCTGATACTGATGGGGGTATACTGTAGACCAGGAACAATCAGTTAGACAGCTAATCTTCTGATGGGGGTATACTGTAGACCAGGAACAATCAGTTAGACAGCTAATCTTCTGATACTGATGGGGGTATACTGTAGACCAGGAACAATCAGTTAGACAGCTAATCTTCTGATGGAGGTATACTGTAGACCAGGAACAATCAGTTAGACAGCTAATCTTCTGATACTGATGGGGGTATACTGTAGACCAGGAACAATCAGTTAGACAGCTAATCTTCTGATGGGGGTATACTGTAGACCAGGAACAATCAGTTAGACAGCTAATCTTCTGATGGGGGTATACTGTAGACCAGGAACAATCAGTTAGACAGCTAATCTTCTGATGGGGGTATACTGTAGACCAGGAACAATCAGTTAGACAGCTAATCTTCTGATACTGATGGAGGTATACTGTAGACCAGGAACAATCAGTTAGACAGCTAATCTTCTGATGGGGGTATACTGTAGACCAGGAACAATCAGTTAGACAGCTAATCTTCTGATGGGGGTATACTGTAGACCAGGAACAATCAGTTAGACAGCTAATCTTCTGATACTGATGGGGGTATACTGTAGACCAGGAACAATCAGTTAGACAGCTAATCTTCTGATGGGGGTATACTGTAGACCAGGAACAATCAGTTAGACAGCTAATCTTCTGATGGGGGTATACTGTAGACCAGGAACAATCAGTTAGACAGCTAATCTTCTGATGGGGGTATACTGTAGACCAGGAACAATCAGTTAGACAGCTAATCTTCTGATGGGGGTATACTGTAGACCAGGAACAATCAGTTAGACAGCTAATCTTCTGATACTGATGGAGGTATACTGTAGACCAGGAACAATCAGTTAGACAGCTAATCTTCTGATGGGGGTATACTGTAGACCAGGAACAATCAGTTAGACAGCTAATCTTCTGATGGAGGTATACTGTAGACCAGGAACAATCAGTTAGACAGCTAATCTTCTGATACTGATGGGGGTATACTGTAGACCAGGAACAATCAGTTAGACAGCTAATCTTCTGATACTGATGGAGGTATACTGTAGACCAGGAACAATCAGTTAGACAGCTAATCTTCTGATGGGGGTATACTGTAGACCAGGAACAATCAGTTAGACAGCTAATCTTCTGATACTGATGGAGGTATACTGTAGACCAGGAACAATCAGTTAGACAGCTAATCTTCTGATGGGGGTATACTGTAGACCAGGAACAATCAGTTAGACAGCTAATCTTCTGATGGGGGTATACTACAGACCAGGAACAATCAGTTAGACAGCTAATCTTCTGATACTGATGGGGGTATACTGTAGACCAGGAACAATCAGTTAGACAGCTAATCTTCTGATGGGGGTATACTGTAGACCAGGAACAATCAGTTAGACAGCTAATCTTCTGATGGGGGTATACTGTAGACCAGGAACAATCAGTTAGACAGCTAATCTTCTGATACTGATGGGGGTATACTGTAGACCAGGAACAATCAGTTAGACAGCTAATATTCTGATGGAGGTATACTGTAGACCAGGAACAATCAGTTAGACAGCTAATCTTCTGATACTGATGGGGGTATACTACAGACCAGGAACAATCAGTTAGACAGCTAATCTTCTGATACTGATGGGGGTATACTGTAGACCAGGAACAATCAGTTAGACAGCTAATCTTCTGATACTGATGGGGGTATACTGTAGACCAGGAACAATCAGTTAGACAGCTAATCTTCTGATACTGATGGGGGTATACTGTAGACCAGGAACAATCAGTTAGACAGCTAATCTTCTGATGGGGGTATACTGTAGACCAGGAACAATCAGTTAGACAGCTAATCTTCTGATGGGGGTATACTGTAGACCAGGAACAATCAGTTAGACAGCTAATCTTCTGATGGGGGTATACTGTAGACCAGGAACAATCAGTTAGACAGCTAATCTTCTGATGGGGGGTATACTGTAGACCAGGAACAATCAGTTAGACAGCTAATCTTCTGATACTGATGGGGGTATACTGTAGACCAGGAACAATCAGTTAGACAGCTAATCTTCTGATGGGGGTATACTGTAGACCAGGAACAATCAGTTAGACAGCTAATCTTCTGATGGGGGTATACTGTAGACCAGGAACAATCAGTTAGACAGCTAATCTTCTGATACTGATGGAGGTATACTGTAGACCAGGAACAATCAGTTAGACAGCTAATCTTCTGATGGGGGTATACTGTAGACCAGGAACAATCAGTTAGACAGCTAATCTTCTGATACTGATGGGGGTATACTGTAGACCAGGAACAATCAGTTAGACAGCTAATCTTCTGATGGAGGTATACTGTAGACCAGGAACAATCAGTTAGACAGCTAATCTTCTGATGGAGGTATACTGTAGACCAGGAACAATCAGTTAGACAGCTAATCTTCTGATGGGGGTATACTGTAGACCAGGAACAATCAGTTAGACAGCTAATCTTCTGATGTGGGGGTATACTGTAGACCAGGAACAATCAGTTAGACAGCTAATCTTCTGATGGGGGTATACTGTAGACCAGGAACAATCAGTTAGACAGCTAATCTTCTGATGGGGGTATACTGTAGACCAGGAACAATCAGTTAGACAGCTAATCTTCTGATGGGGGTATACTGTAGACCAGGAACAATCAGTTAGACAGCTAATCTTCTGATGGGGGTATACTGTAGACCAGGAACAATCAGTTAGACAGCTAATCTTCTGATGGGGGTATACTGTAGACCAGGAACAATCAGTTAGACAGCTAATCTTCTGATACTGATGGGGGTATACTGTAGACCAGGAACAATCAGTTAGACAGCTAATCTTCTGATGGGGGTATACTGTAGACCAGGAACAATCAGTTAGACAGCTAATCTTCTGATACTGATGGGGGTATACTGTAGACCAGGAACAATCAGTTAGACAGCTAATCTTCTGATGGAGGTATACTGTAGACCAGGAACAATCAGTTAGACAGCTAATCTTCTGATACTGATGGGGGTATACTACAGACCAGGAACAATCAGTTAGACAGCTAATCTTCTGATGGGGGTATACTGTAGACCAGGAACAATCAGTTAGACAGCTAATCTTCTGATACTGATGGGGGTATCCTGTAGACCAGGAACAATCAGTTAGACAGCTAATCTTCTGATGGAGGTATACTGTAGACCAGGAACAATCAGTTAGACAGCTAATCTTCTGATGGAGGTATACTGTAGACCAGGAACAATCAGTTAGACAGCTAATCTTCTGATGGAGGTATACTGTAGACCAGGAACAATCAGTTAGACAGCTAATCTTCTGATGGGGGTATACTGTAGACCAGGAACAATCAGTTAGACAGCTAATCTTCTGATGGAGGTATACTGTAGACCAGGAACAATCAGTTAGACAGCTAATCTTCTGATGGAGGTATACTGTAGACCACTAAAGTGGCTGGTAAATAGCTTCTACTCTTCCCAGCTAGCTATTAGGTCAGGAAGCCAGGAGGAGCTGGTCAATAATCTCTACTCTTCCCAGCTAGCTATTAGGTCAGGAAGCCAGGAGGCAGGGGGGCTGGTAAATACCCTCTACTCTTCCCAGCTAGCAGGTCAGTAAACCAGGAGGCAGGGGGGCTGGTAAATAGCCTCTACTCTTCCCAGCTAGCTATTAGGTCAGGAAGACAGGGGGTATGGGGGCTGGTCAATAATCTCTACTCTTCCCAGCTAGCTATTAGGTCAGGAAGACAGGGGGTATGGGGGCTGGTCAATAATCTCTACTCTTCCCAGCTAGCTAGCAGGTCAGTAAACCAGGAGGCAGGGGGGCTGGTCAATAATCTCTACTCTTCCCAGCTGGCTATTAGGTCAGGAAGCTAGGAGGCAGGGGGGCTGGTCAATAATCTCTACTCTTCCCAGCTAGCAGGTCAGTTAACCAGGAGGCAGGGGGGCTGGTCAATAATCTCTACTCTTCCCAGCTAGCAGGTCAGTAAACCAGGAGGCAGGGTGGCTGGTCAATAATCTCTACTCTTCCCAGCTAGCAGGTCAGTAAACCAGGAGGCAGGGGGGCTGGTCAATAATCTCTACTCTTCCCAGCTAGCTATTAGGTCAGGAAGACAGGATGCAGGGTGAGCTAACCAGGTCTAAACCACTCCAACACTGACCCGCTCCACTAACCAGGTCTAAACCACTCCAATAACCGGTCCCTAACACTCTCTACAGTACCCCTCCCTCTCTAATTTAGTAACCCTAACCCCCAGTATCCCCCTCCCTCTCTAACCTAGTAACCCTAACCCCCAGTATCCCCCTCCCTCTCTAACCTAGTAACCCTTACCCCCAGTATCCCCCTCCCTCTCCCTCTCCCTCTCTAACCTAGTAACCCTTACCCCCAGTATCCCCCTCCCTCTCTAACCTATTTTATTTTTTTATCTATATTTTTAGTCATTTAGCAGACGCTCTTATCCAGAGCGACTTACAGGAGCAATTAGGGTTAAGTGCCTTGCTCAAGGGCACATTGACAGATTTTTCACCTAGTCGGCTCGGGGATTAGAACCAGCGACCTTTCGGTTACTGGCACAACGCTCTTAACCACTAAGCTACCTGCCGCCCTAGTAACCCTAACCCCCAGTATCCCCCTCCCTCTCTAACCTAGTAACCCTAACCAACAGTGTATCTACTCTACTCTAACCTGCAGACTACTCTACTTTAACCTGCAGACTACTCTACTCTACTCTAACCTGCAGACTACTCTACTCTACTCTAACCTGCAGACTACTCTACTCTACTCTAACCTGCAGACTACTCTACTCTACTCTAACCTGCAGACTACTCTACTCTACTCAACTGCAACTACTCTACTCTACTCTAACCTGCAGACTACTCTACTCTACTCTAACCTGCAGACTACTCTACTCTACTCTACTCTAACCTGCAGACTACTCTACTCTACTCTACTCTAACCTGCAGACTACTCTACTCTAACCTGCAGACTACTCTACTCTACTCTAACCTGCAGACTACTCTACTCTACTCTAACCTGCAGACTACTCTACTCTACTCTAACCTGTAGACTACTCTACTCTACTCTAACCTGCAGACTACTCTACTCTACTCCACCCTGTAGACTACTCTACTCTAATGGACTACTCTACTCTAACCTGCAGACTACTCTACTCTACTCACCTGCAGACTACTCTACTCTAACCTGCAGACTACTCTACTCTACTCTAACCTGCAGACTACTCTACTCTACTCTAACCTGCAGACTACTCTACTCTACTCTAACCTGCAGACTACTCTACTCTACTCTACCCTGCAGACTACTCTACTCTACTCTAACCTGCAGACTACTCTACTCTACTCTAACCTGCAGACTACTCTACTCTACTCTAACCTGCAGACTACTCTACTCTACTCTAACCTGCAGACTACTCTACTCTAACCTGCAGACTACTCTACTCTACTCTAACCTGCAGACTACTCTACTCTACTCTAACCTGTAGACTACTCTACTCTACTCTAACCTGCAGACTACTCTACTCTACTCTAACCTGCAGACTACTCTACTCTACTCTAACCTGTAGACTACTCTACTCTACTCTAACCTGCAGACTACTCTACTCTACCCTGCAGACTACTCTACTCTACTCTAACCTGCAGACTACTCTACTCTACTCTAACCTGTAGACTACTCTACTCTACTCTAACCTGCAGACTACTCTACTCTACTCTAACCTGCAGACTACTCTACTCTACTCTAACCTGCAGACTACTCTACTCTACTCTAACCTGCAGACTACTCTACTCTACTCTAACCTGCAGACTACTCTACTCTACTCTAACCTGCAGACTACTCTACTCTACTCTAACCTGCAGACTACTCTACTCTACTCTAACCTGCAGACTACTCTACTCTCTAACCTGCGACTACTCTACTCTAACCTGTAGACTACTCTACTCTACTCTAACCTGCAGACTACTCTACTCTACTCTAACCTGCAGACTACTCTACTCTACTCTAACCTGCAGACTACTCTACTCTACTCTAACCTGCAGACTACTCTACTCTACTCTAACCTGCAGACTACTCTACTCTACTCTAACCTGTAGACTACTCTACTCTAACCTGCAGACTACTCTACTCTACTCTAACCTGCAGACTACTCTACTCTACTCTAACCTGCAGACTACTCTACTCTACTCTAACCTGTAGACTACTCTACTCTACTCTAACCTGCAGACTACTCTACTCTACTCTAACCTGCAGACTACTCTACTCTACTCTAACCTGCAGACTACTCTACTCTACTCTAACCTGCAGACTACTCTCACTCTACTCTAACCTGCAGACTACTCTACTCTACTCTAACCTGCAGACTACTCTACTCTACTCTAACCTGCAGACTACTCTACTCTACTCTAACCTGCAGACTACTCTACTCTACTCTAACCTGCAGACTACTCTACTCTACTCTAACCTGCAGACTACTCTACTCTACTCTAACCTGCAGACTACTCTACTCTACTCTAACCTGCAGACTACTCTACTCTACTCTAACCTGCAGACTACTCTACTCTACTCTAACCTGCAGACTACTCTACTCTACTCTAACCTGCAGACTACTCTACTCTACTCTAACCTGCAGACTACTCTACTCTACTCTAACCTGCAGACTACTCTACTCTACTCTAACCTGCAGACTACTCTACTCTACTCTAACCTGCAGACTACTCTACTCTACTCTAACCTGCAGACTACTCTACTCTACTCTAACCTGCAGACTACTCTACTCTACTCTAACCTGCAGACTACTCTACTCTACTCTAACCTGCAGACTACTCTACTCTACTCTAACCTGCAGACTACTCTACTCTACTCTAACCTGCAGACTACTCTACTCTACTCTAACCTGCAGACTACTCTACTCTACTCTAACCTGCAGACTACTCTACTCTACTCTAACCTGCAGACTACTCTACTCTACTCTAACCTGCAGACTACTCTACTCTACTCTAACCTGCAGACTACTCTACTCTACTCTAACCTGCAGACTACTCTACTCTACTCTAACCTGCAGACTACTCTACTCTACTCTAACCTGCAGACTACTCTACTCTACTCTAACCTGCAGACTACTCTACTCTACTCTAACCTGCAGACTACTCTACTCTACTCTAACCTGCAGACTACTCTACTCTACTCTAACCTGTAGACTACTCTACTCTAACCTGCAGACTACTCTACTCTACTCTAACCTGCAGACTACTCTACTCTACTCTAACCTGTAGACTACTCTACTCTAACCTGCAGACTACTCTACTCTACTCTAACCTGTAGACTACTCTACTCTAACCTGCAGACTACTCTACTCTACTCTAACCTGCAGACTACTCTACTCTACTCTAACCTGCAGACTACTCTACTCTACTCTAACCTGCAGACTACTCTACTCTACTCTAACCTGTAGACTACTCTACTCTACTCTACTCTACCCTGCAGACTACTCTACTCTACTCTACTCTAACCTGTAGACTACTCTACTCTAACCTGCAGACTACTCTACTCTAACCTGTAGACTACTCTACTCTAACCTGCAGACTACTCTACTCTACTCTAACCTGTAGACTACTCTACTCTACTCTAACCCTGCAGACTACTCTACTCTACTCTACTCTAACCTGTAGACTACTCTACTCTACTCTAACCTGCAGACTACTCTACTCTACTCTAACCTGCAGACTACTCTACTCTACTCTAACCTGCAGACTACTCTACTCTAACCTGCAGACTACTCTACTCTACTCTAACCTGTAGACTACTCTACTCTACTCTAACCTGCAGACTACTCTACTCTACTCTAACCTGTAGACTACTCTACTCTACTCTAACCTGCAGACTACTCTACTCTAACCTGTAGACTACTCTACTCTACTCTAACCTGCAGACTACTCTACTCTACTCTAACCTGCAGACTACTCTACTCTACTCTAACCTGCAGACTACTCTACTCTACTCTAACCTGCAGACTACTCTACTCTAACCTGCAGACTACTCTACTCTACTCTAACCTGTAGACTACTCTACTCTACTCTAACCTGCAGACTACTCTACTCTACTCTAACCTGCAGACTACTCTACTCTACTCTAACCTGCAGACTACTCTACTCTACTCTAACCTGCAGACTACTCTACTCTACTCTAACCTGTAGACTACTCTACTCTACTCTAACCTGCAGACTACTCTACTCTACTCTAACCTGCAGACTACTCTACTCTACTCTAACCTGCAGACTACTCTACTCTACTCTAACCTGTAGACTACTCTACTCACTCTAACCTGCAGACTACTCTACTCTACTCTAACCTGCAGACTACTCTACTCTACTCTAACCTGCAGACTACTCTACTCTACTCTAACCTGCAGACTACTCTACTCTACTCTAACCTGCAGACTACTCTACTCTACTCTAACCTGCAGACTACTCTACTCTACTCTAACCTGCAGACTACTCTACTCTACTCTAACCTGTAGACTACTCTACTCTACTCTAACCTGCAGACTACTCTACTCTACTCTAACCTGCAGACTACTCTACTCTACTCTAACCTGCAGACTACTCTACTCTAACCTGTAGACTACTCTACTCTACTCTAACCTGCAGACTACTCTACTCTACTCTAACCTGTAGACTACTCTACTCTACTCTAACCTGCAGACTACTCTACTCTACTCTAACCTGCAGACTACTCTACTCTACTCTAACCTGCAGACTACTCTACTCTACTCTAACCTGCAGACTACTCTACTCTACTCTAACCTGCAGACTACTCTACTCTACTCTAACCTGCAGACTACTCTACTCTAACCTGCAGACTACTCTACTCTAACCTGCAGACTACTCTACTCTACTCTAACCTGCAGACTACTCTACTCTACTCTAACCTGCAGACTACTCTACTCTACTCTAACCTGCAGACTACTCTACTCTACTCTAACCTGCAGACTACTCTACTCTACTCTAACCTGCAGACTACTCTACTCTACTCTAACCTGCAGACTACTCTACTCTACTCTAACCTGCAGACTACTCTACTCTAACCTGCAGACTACTCTACTCCTCTACCCTGCAGACTACTCTACTCTACTCTAACCTGCAGACTACTCTACTCTACTCTAACCTGCAGACTACTCTACTCTACTCTAACCTGCAGACTACTCTACTCTACTCTAACCTGCAGACTACTCTACTCTACTCTAACCTGCAGACTACTCTACTCTACTCTACTCTACCCTGCAGACTACTCTACTCTACTCTAACCTGCAGACTACTCTACTCTACTCTACTCTACCCTGCAGACTACTCTACTCTACTCTAACCTGCAGACTACTCTACTCTACTCTAACCTGCAGACTACTCTACTCTACTCTAACCTGCAGACTACTCTACTCTACTCTAACCTGCAGACTACTCTACTCTACTCTAACCTGCAGACTACTCTACTCTACTCTACCACCTGCAGACTACTCTACTCTACTCTACTCTAACCTGCAGACTACTCTCTCTACTCTACTCTAACCTGCAGACTACTCTACTCTACTCTAACCTGCAGACTACTCTACTCTACTCTACTCTAACCTGCAGACTACTCTACTCTACTCTAACCTGCAGACTACTCTACTCTACTCTAACCTGTAGACTACTCTACTCTAACCTGCAGACTACTCTACTCTACTCTAACCTGCAGACTACTCTTTCAGCCTAGGTGTAAAGTGTCCACTGGGGCTGTGGGTGTGTCTGTGTGTGAAAGAGAGGGCTACTAGGCCGAAGCCTGCTCCCAGTGAACAACAGAACAACACCCCCACCGCTAGCCAGCTGGTTAGGGGCTAGGAGTTAGGGTGCATCACGTGAGGAGTGGCGTAAAGCCAATGAGTGTGTAATTAACACGCCTGGAGCTGGAATAGTGCTGTACAGTGCCTGTAGTAAACTCCTGTATGTCTGTTTGTTTGTTTGGGTGTAGCAGTTAGCTAGCTAGCTAGCTGTGCTATGCCAGTTAAGACTTCTGAGTTACACTGACCGCTCTTCACTACACACCAAAACCAGGTGGAAACTGTGAGCCCTGACGGTTCAAACTCCAGCCCCGACCTGGCCACTACCGCTAAACTTTAAAACGGGAGGGGGGGCTCGGCTGTGTTCTGTAGGCCTCAGAAAACATTTCACATCTTCCATTTGATTTTCCCCTCATTCCTTTTCCTCCTTTTCTCTTAAAGTCGGTAGAGAGAGAGAGAGAGAGAGAGAGAGAGGGGCGTTTAACCGGTTGGTGAGTGCAGCCAGCAGCGGCGTGACGTCGGACCAATCAGATCGCGCGATTCCGAAAGTTTACCTTTTATGGCTCGAGCCGGGCATCTGACCGGAGATAAAAACCACGCGCCCACCGGGTCCCGGTTCACTTTGAGCGCAGTCACCGGCGGGATATAATTAACCTTGAAACCGGTTTCCTAACATCGACAACCCCTCCCCCCCAAACCAAAAGGTAAGATTAACGACAACATCTCAAGTATTTAATGGCGTAGTTTGACGACAGATACAAAGTAAACACGGCTCTGGTTGCATATTTTAGATGATTTTAATACGGTTTCTGACATAGATAGCGAGGACATGAACCACGAGGCTCTTTGTATGATTTTGAGGTAGCTAGTCCGACTGACGTGCTGTTTTTGAAGTAATGCACATGGATAATTATCTTCAGATGTGTTGACTGAGCATGTTTCGGCTGGCTTTGAAACATGTTAACGTTTTGAAATGGGAGATGTAGTTAATGGGGCGGATATGCGTCTCGCAGGTGCAAATGCGTGACTTGTTAGGTAATCAATAACCGGTTGACTCATACTCTTCTACAACGGTCACCTGCATGAAACATATATATATTGTCGACATATTCATGTATTAACTGGTTATTTTACCGGCCGTTGGATCCCCGGTAAAGGGGCTCTAGGACTGGGGTCTTTGTACTTCCTGAGGCGGGGTGCGACCTAGTTTATCCTGGTAGCTAGTTAGCTTAGCAGCATGTTAACACCGCCCTTAATATAATAATATAATAATTATTATTAACACCGCCCTTCAGCCTCCACACACAGTTAGGGAACTGGACGTTGGACCCACTAACGTTACTGGCCTGTTGTACTAAGCCGTGCTGGTCATTATAACTTGACCGGTTAGCTAGCTACCTCACCAGTATTTGGGTTGTATGGACGGGGGCATGGTCGTCTTAGTCCCTGAGCGGTTAGTCAGTAACGTTAACGGTAAACCGGCCAGCAAGGGAGGAAGGGTTGTTAAACTTCATCTGTTATCAAGGTGTGGCCAGCAGGAAATGGCCTCTCGCCAGGCAGTTTTTTTTTAACAGCACTGGTCTGGCAGTTTGGTTAACGTTAGCTGCATAAAACTGAATTAATAATTCTGGCGGAATAGTTTTTGGTTATTCTCATTGTTGGAGCCCCTCTAGCAGTAATCAAGCTTTTGAAGGGAGTAATACTCGTATTGCATATTGAAAGGAAGTGGCGAGTTTTTTTAAGCGGTTCATTCCAAGTCATGACGCACATTTAGTCAGATTCCGCGGTCGTCTTGTGTTCTCGGTTCCGTTTGGGGTAATAAAATGGCGGGGCGGGGTGGGGGGAAATACACTTGGTAGAGGGAGTGGTCACGTCCGGGTTTGTAAATGTCAAAATGTTGCTTTCTGCTTGAAACCTTGTCGTTCTGGCCCTGCGCACCGCAAAGCTGCTGAAACTCTCTCAACATGTCCTTATATGGTAACATCAGAATACAGCGTCGCCTTCCCTTTGTCTGGCGGAGCGGAGGGCGCGGCGCGGCGCGGTTTCCACCTAGTGGCCAAAACACTGTAATTGCACCCTGACAGGAAGTGACGCCTTCTCGTCACAAGGGCCGCTGTTGCGGAAGTGTTTCTAAAGGGTTGACGCTCTTTTCATCCAACGTTTGGGTTTCTAACAGTTTTATTTTCCGTCCGTTTTTTTCCTCTTTTCTTTTTGTAGTTCAAAATGGAAGATGAAATCGCCGCACTGGTTGTTGACAACGGATCCGGTATGTGCAAAGCTGGATTCGCCGGAGACGACGCGCCTCGTGCTGTCTTCCCCTCCATCGTCGGTCGTCCCAGGCATCAGGTGAGGACCGAGGGTTTTACCGGAAATGTACCCGTTATTATTACAAATGCACAAATGTAAACAAACCTCACTAGATGGGCTTTGGAACATACATTTTCAGTTAAACATTACGAATTGTTTATTTGATTTGACTGTTTACCTTTATAATTATAGGCCTAGTGACTAGAATATGGGATGGGATGCTCTCATAGTTTTGATCACATCCCTGAGAAGTGGGCTGCTTACAACCGGCCCCAACGCACGTTCTCAATGTATTCAGACTCACTATTGAGCGCATTGCTTAGTTTAGTGTTTGTGTGTATATACGCTAACCCTGTATCTGTCTTCAGGGAGTGATGGTTGGGATGGGCCAGAAAGACAGCTACGTGGGAGACGAGGCTCAGAGCAAGAGGGGTATCCTGACCCTGAAGTACCCCATTGAGCACGGCATCGTAACCAACTGGGACGACATGGAGAAGATCTGGCATCACACTTTCTACAACGAGCTGAGAGTGGCTCCAGAGGAGCACCCCGTCCTGCTCACTGAGGCCCCCCTCAACCCCAAAGCCAACAGGGAGAAGATGACCCAGGTATGTCACTCACCACCTCTTCCTTTCCCTTTTTACTGTTCCTCCGTTCTGCCCCCCGATCTTCCTCACGCTCTCCTCCTCCTCTCCTCCAGGACCCCCCTCTCTCTTCTGACAGCTGATTTGTCCCGTCTCTCTGGAAGGTGCAGGTCTTTCTCCTGCCTGTGTTATGCCTCGGCACCCTGCTGGCTTTAATGATGACTGATTATGGGCGTATAGAACAAGTTGCAGCACTTTTAAAACGATTTACGTTATTGATAACAATAAGACGGCACTCTGCTAGTTGGATTTTTTTGAGTTACTGTTACAGCAACACTAATACTACAGCGGTCTGTATTGACCTACACTGACCAGTAGGAATGACTGCTGTGTTTCTGAACAGTTTTTCTCTCCACTAACGTTTCCCTCGACTCACTATCGCATGTTGTGCTGTGACTACTGTATTCCTCCAGCACCATGTCTCCACCCCCCTCTACTGTATTCCTCCATCACCATGTCTCCACCCCCCCTACTGTATTCCTCCATCACATGACTCCATCCCCCCCTCTACTGTATTCCTCCAGCACCATGACTCCATCCCCCCCTACTGTATTCCTCCAGCACCATGTCTCCACCCCCCTCTACTGTATTCCTCCAGCACCATGTCTCCACCCCCCCTACTGTATTCCTCCATCACCATGTCTCCACCCCCCTCTACTGTATTCCTCCAGCACCATGACTCATCCCTCGCTCCTCTCTCTCTCCTCTCCAGATCATGTTTGAGACCTTCAACACCCCCGCCATGTACGTGGCCATCCAGGCCGTGCTTTCCCTGTACGCCTCTGGCCGTACCACCGGTATCGTCATGGACTCCGGCGACGGCGTGACCCACACGGTGCCCATCTACGAGGGCTACGCCCTGCCCCACGCCATCCTGCGTCTGGACCTGGCCGGCCGCGACCTCACGGACTACCTCATGAAGATCCTGACGGAGCGCGGCTATAGCTTCACCACCACGGCCGAGAGGGAAATCGTGCGCGACATCAAGGAGAAGCTGTGCTACGTGGCGCTGGACTTCGAGCAGGAGATGGGCACCGCCGCCTCCTCCTCCTCTCTGGAGAAGAGCTACGAGCTTCCCGACGGACAGGTCATCACCATCGGCAACGAGAGGTTCCGCTGCCCAGAGGCCCTCTTCCAGCCCTCCTTCCTCGGTGAGTCTCTCTTTTTTTAAACTAACACTCTACAACAGCCAATCGGATCAGGCCGACGGTCTTGTGAGCCCCCGTCGTGACGGCCGTGTTGTCTCCTCTCTCTCTCCCCAGGTATGGAGTCTTGCGGCATCCACGAGACCACCTACAACTCCATCATGAAGTGCGACGTTGACATCCGTAAGGACCTGTACGCCAACACGGTGCTCTCTGGAGGTACCACCATGTACCCCGGCATCGCTGACCGTATGCAGAAGGAGATCACCTCTCTGGCCCCCTCCACCATGAAGATCAAGGTTAGAATAACTACTGATAGCTGCCTGTCCACAACAACAACTAGGGGCTGATGCCAGTCACCCAATCTGATGTCCTGCCCTGCCAATACCAGTATTACCTCACACCTGCTAGGCTTAGCCTCCAGGCCCCTTTATATAGAAGGCCGGGACATCCGCTGTTACAGTAGTCTAATACAGTAAAAGTTATCCAATTCAGACCTTCCAACAGCAAAACAATGCACAACTTTAAGTATCCAGTAGAGATGATCCAAGTCCTGTCCCTTACCTGTTCCTAACCTCATGTCTCTGCTGCCACCGTGTGGTCAGATTTTAGTACTGCAGTCAAAAAGCGTGTTAATCTAACCCAGTGTCTCTCTCTCCTCTCGGTCTCTCCTCTCCTCTCTCTCCTCCAGATCATCGCCCCTCCAGAGCGTAAGTACTCTGTGTGGATCGGAGGCTCCATCCTGGCTTCTCTCTCCACCTTCCAGCAGATGTGGATCAGCAAGCAGGAGTACGACGAGTCTGGCCCCTCCATCGTCCACCGCAAATGCTTCTAAACAGACTGTTCCCCCATCCCATACCGACCCGACTACCACTTCAGCTCTGCCACAAGACACACACCCCCCCCGGAGGGAGAGGGCCGCAGAGTGAGCCCAACCCAGCTTCTCAGTCTCATTGGCATGGCTTCTGTTATTTTGGCGCTTTTGACTCAGGATCTGGAGGAGAGAAAAAAAACAAAAAAAAACAACTGGAACGGGTGAAAGGCTCGAGTAAATTGAGGACCCTGAGATTCTACAACCATGCAGCTGAGGACTTTAAAAAAAAACAAACAACACATGTACATTCTCTTTTCTTTCCAGTCATTCCAATTGTTAAACTTTTGTTCAGAACAGGTATTTGCCTCTGTGAAGGCTGTCCACTCCGACCCTCCTGCCACGGCATACTTTAACATGGGGTAGTATGGCTTGTATGTACATTATGTCACGATGTCGTCTGGGTTTTTTTTTTTTTGTACTTTCAGCCTTAAAGTCTTGGTCCTGTTTAATTTTTTGTTTTGTTTATGCAAATGAACCCGAGCGTGACCTCTGCTGGAGGGGGGTCAGAGGGGTGCCAGAGGGACCACCGTGGGGGCCAACTTGTACACTGACTAAAACTCCCAATAAAAATGCACATGTGTTCTGACATGACTTCCTGTCTGAGACTCCTTCCTACCTGTACTGTTCAATGTTGTCTGGGTGGGGTGGCGGGAGGCTTTTTGGTGTCTGGGAGTATTTTTAAAGTTGTGTAACTACAAGGGGGACCTGGGTAATACGGGGTGGGTTTCAGTCGAGGCTCAAGATCCTGAGTGGCCCTGCCAGAGACCGGACTTGAACCCCATCTTAACATCTCTTGGAGACACCTGAAAAATGGCTGTGCAGCAACGCTCCCATCGAGCAACGAGGGTTAGAATAAGGCTGTAACGTAACAAAATGTCGGGGAGAAAGTCAAGGGGTCTGAATACTTTCCTTAGGCACTGTAAATAGAACACCATTTCTCTCTATGCCTATTCTGACCTTGGGAGTTTAAGCATGAGAATAGCACGCTTTCACCTACTGTTAGGCTAGAATAAATGAAGGTGTGGTGGCGGAGGTATGTTAATATTGGGACCGTGACTTAATTCCCCTCATCGTTCTACCACCTTTTATGCTTGAGGAAACCATGAATAAGGTTTAGCGAACCTGCCTGTTCCAAGTGGGGGGGAAAAAGCATATTTTTCCGAATAGGGAAAAAAACTGCATTCTCTATGCACTGCAATTTTACAGATTTGATTATAAATAGCTGTGCTGTTACTCAAGAATTGTAATTGTCTTCATCTGTGTGGATGAAATTTGGAGACCCAAGCAGTAACGCTGGGTTGATGTCTGCGCTTTAGAATGTCTCATATGCCCGGGCTTTTCTCCCATTTTTTATTATTTTACAGTTTGTATCATGTTTAAATATTAGCCGCTATCGGGGGGAGCCACCGTCCTGAGGGTCGCTCAGTATTACTGGATCATGTTTGGCTAACATTGTGCAGTAATTTGGGACACGTTGCCTATTTGAATCATTATGGGACTCAGACTACAAGTAGCTGGTTAAACCTGGTTCACGATCACTGGACCGTTGTCATTCAGTTCCATGATTAGTGAGAATCAGCGTCGATTTATGAGATTATTGTTCAACCCCTATTGTACACTTTTGTTTTTACCCCCCACATTCCAATATTTCATGGATTGAACTTGAATATGACAACTTTCAGGATGAGTCAAACCACTGTATTTTATTCATCAATATATTTAGGCGTAAAGGCTTTCCAACCCGTTTTTTTTCTTATTCATACATACTTTGATAACCCTACATTTTGTCTAAATAATCTACAAGATCGAAGTATTTTTAAATCTACCAGTTGGTGTTGAAACGGAGACGAATATGCATAGATGGCTTTCTTTCATTGATCTCTGTACTGTGAACCCGTTCACTCCATGTATTCCAGTGAGTCTGTGGACAAAATTATAATTAAAAGGTACACCGTATTTAAAGGGATGGCTTAAGCTAAATGTACTGAAAACCCCCCATTGAATGAAAACTCCACGAGTAAAATCTGTCGGCAAGCAAGTGGGAGGGTTTTTCAGCGTTGGATGAAATGTATTCAGAACGCCTGCATCTGTGTGTTTCCCAACAGATCAGTTAAGGTGTGTGCAACACATAGCAGACTTCTGCTTCAGTTATCCTATGAATTATACTGTATATGCCTCTTTGAAATACACAACAAGCTCTCACATAGTCCCATTGGTGCGGCGCACAAATTGGCCCAGCGTCGTCCGGGTTTTGTCCGCATGAAATCTTTTGTTTGGGCCGTTCAACTAAACATCCTAAAATGTCAAGAAATTACGTGGCGTTTTTGGTGTAACAGTAACGTTACACTATGCTATTATATTGGCTTCTGTTACGTAGAATACTAATGAAATCAGTGCCCAAGATGTCTACCTCGGTCCGCTAATACAGGACTAGTAAAGGCCCAGTACAATACTTTAGTGAAACAAATGGAAACTAAATGTATTTAAGTGTTTACCAGCATTTGTAACTTGACTCTGATAATTATCTGTACAAAACAGTTAATCTGATCGTACTTATCGTACTGATGGTCCTCTGTAGCTCAGCTGGTAGAGCACGGCGCTTGTAACGCCAGGGTAGTGGGTTCGATCCCCGGGACCACCCATACACAAAAAAAAAAATTCTGCACGCATGACTGTAAGTCGCTTTGGATAAAAGCGTCTGCTAAATGGCATATTATTATTATTATTACTTAAAAATACTTGCTTAATATATGTTTTCCAGTTTCTTGAAATACTTTGCAAATGAAACTTATTTCTATGTGAAAACTTTAAATGGTCTTCATTCCTTTTACATTTTAGTAGTAGTCCCCTGTAGCTCAGTTGGTAGAGCATGGTGCTTGCGACGCCAGGGTTGTGGGTTCGTTTCCCACGGGGGACCAGTACGGAAAATGTATGCACTCACTAACTGTAAGTCGCTCTGGATAAGGGCGTCTGCTAAATGACGTAGATGCGCTTATCCAGAGCAACTTACAGTAAGTAGTCTCTACCAACTGAGCCACATCACATCATCACAAACCACGTGATGTCTCAATTACAGTATTGTTTTTCTTCATGGTGATGGAAAGTCTACAGGGACAAACCTAGCTGACCAGCCTATGTACAATACAGTCATGTACATTTACATTAAGCGGTTTGTAAGGATGGTAAATTAATACTGAACAAAAAGTGGTTGTTTCCCATGTAAATTGATCAATATTTTTTATTTTATTTGTGATGTGGATGTTTTGTGTGTTTGCCCATAACTTTGCACCTTTTGATGTAAATATTTGAGGACAGGCTTGTTTTCTTTCTGGATTCTATTAGAATGCCAAATGCAGAGAAAGGGACAGGTCAACAACTCTTACAGAAAGGGACAGGTCAACAACTCTTACAGAAAGGGACAGGGCAACAACTCTTACAGAAAGGGACAGGTCAACAACTCTTACAGAAAGGGACAGGGCAACAACTCTTACAGAAAGGGACAGGGCAACAACTCTTACAGAAAGGGACAGGGCAACAACTCTTACAGAAAGGGACAGGTCAACAACTCTTACAGAAAGGGACAGGGCAAACAACTCTTACAGAAAGGGACAGGTCAACAACTCTTACAGAAAGGGACAGGTCAACAACTCTTACAGAAAGGGACAGGTCAACAACTCGTACAGAAAGGGACAGGGCAACAACTCGTACAGAAAGGGTCAAGTCAACAAGTCATACAGAAAGGGGCAACAACTCTTACAGAAAAGGACAGGTCAACAACTCTTACAGAAAGGGACAGGGCAACAACTCTTACAGAAAGGGACAGGGCAACAACTCGTACAGAAAAGGACAGGTCAACAACTCTTACACAAAGGGACAGGTCAACAACTCTTACAGAAAGGGACAGGTCAACAACTCTTACAGAAAGGGACAGGACAACAACTCTTACAGAAAGGGACAGGTCAACAACTCTTACAGAAAGGGACAGGGCAACAACTCGTACAGAAAGGGACAGGGCAACAACTCTTACAGAAAGGGACAGGTCAACAACTCTTACAGAAAGGGACAGGGCAACAACTCGTACAGAAAGGGACAGGACAACAACTCTTACAGAAAGGGACGGGGCAACAACTCTTACAGAAAGGGACAGGTCAACAACTCTTACAGAAAGGGACAGGTCAACAACTCTTACAGAAAGGGACAGGGCAACAACTCTTACAGAAAGGGACAGGTCAACAACTCTTACAGAAAGGGACAGGGCAACAACTCTTACAGAAAGGGACAGGTCAACAACTCTTACAGAAAGGGACAGGGCAACAACTCGTACAGAAAGGGACAGGACAACAACTCTTACAGAAAGGGACGGGGCAACAACTCTTACAGAAAGGGACAGGGCAACAACTCTTACAGAAAGGGACAGGTCAACAACTCTTACAGAAAGGGACAGGGCGACAACTCGTACAGTTCCAACTATTGAATCCTGCGAAGATACTGTTCTTAATTATACAACCACCCTTTCTCGCCAAAGTGGAGAAGCTGAAAAAAAAAGTTTTTTACCCAAGCTACAGACTTCGCTACCACCAATACTAGTAAAGGTCCAGTGGCACTACTTTTATGAAAAAAACGT
Organism: Coregonus clupeaformis; assembly: GCF_020615455.1. Classification (NCBI taxonomy): domain Eukaryota; kingdom Metazoa; phylum Chordata; class Actinopteri; order Salmoniformes; family Salmonidae; genus Coregonus; species Coregonus clupeaformis. The sequence continues at coordinate 230,839 of NW_025533873.1, read as the reverse complement.
GTTTCATTTTTTTTTATTAATATATTTTACAATTCTGATTTTTCAGGGAGTGCAGCAGCCTCAGCACCACTACTTCCTGTGGCTGATGTGAAGAGCCTCACAAGTTTGATGACGTTTACCTTAGGCCTGTTTATTTTAGTCTAATATGGCTATTTACTTACTTTTGTAGTTCATCAGAAGCACGCTTTTTGTAAGTTAAGTGAGGCAGGCGAAACCGTCCTCTTCCAAGTTTAGCCCCGAAAGGATTTGAGAAATGTGATTGGTTGAGGACAGTCCTAATGACACTGGCCTACGTCTGGGTCTTGCGTTTGTGCAGAATATCAGATCTCAACAAAGATTGGAGAAGTGTTGAACATCACCACTACCACGTCCTGATGATATATATATTTTCATAAAGCTTGACTACAAAGAGACCGGTTGGAATGTCTGTCTGAAATACGGGACAAATCAACCTTTTATTTTATTAATTTTTTATTTCACCTTTATTTAACCAGGTAAGCCAGTTGAGAACAAGTTCTCATTTACAACTGCGACCTGGCCAAGATAAAGCAAAGCAGTGCGATAAAAACAACAACACAGAGTTACATGTGGGGTAAACAAAACATAAAGTCAAAAAATACAACAGAAAATATATATACAGTGTGTGCAAATGTAGTAAGTTATGGAGGTAAGGCAATAAATAGGCCATAGTGCAAAATAATTACAATTAGTATTAACACTGGAATGATAGATGTGCAAGAGATGATGTGCAAATAGAGATACTGGGGTGCAAAAGAGCAAAATAAATAACAATATAGGGATGAGGTAGTTGGGTGGGCTAATTTCAGATGGGCTGTGGACAGGTGCAGTGATCGGTAAGGTGCTCTGACAACTGATGCTTAAAGTTATTGAGGGAGATAAGAGTCTCCAGCTTCAGAGATTTTTGCAGTTCGTTCCAGTCATTGGCAGCAGAGAACTGGAAGGAATGGCGGCCAAAGGAGCTGTTGGCTATCCTACCGATCCTTGACTACATCCAATTTGCTGAGTAGAGTGTTGGAAGCTATTTTGTAAATGACATCGCCGAAGTCAAGGATCGGTAGGATAGTCAGTTTTACGAGGGCATGTTTGGCAGCATGAGTGAAGGAGGCTTTGTTGCGAAATAGGAAGCCGATTCTAGATTTAACTTTGGATCGGAGATGCTTAATGTGAGTCTGGAAGGAGAGTTTACAGTCTAACCAGACACCTAGGTATTTCTACATTTCTGGTGTTTGAATTTGTTGATAAAATGCGGGACATGATTGTTTGTTTGCGGGAGGAGGGGGACAAAGGGGCAGGACTGTCCCGCACAATCTGGGCTGTGGTCCCCCTAGTCTCACATCAGAATTAGGTTTGTTTCTCAAAACGTCAAATTTCGAAGTGGTTCCAAATTTCAAAGTGTTTAAGGTTAAGGTTAGGGTTAAGTTTAGACATTAACTCAGAATGGTTAAGGTTAGGGTTAAGTTTAGACATTAACTCAGAATGGTTAAGGTTAGACATTAACTCAGAATGGTTAAGGTTAGGGTTAAGTTTAGACATTAACTCAGAATGGTTAAGGTTAGACATTAACTCAGAATGGTTAAGGTTAGGGTTAAGTTTAGACATTAACTCAGAATGGTTAAGGTTAGGGTTAAGTTTAAACATTAACTCAGAATGGTTAAGGTTAGGGTTAAGGTTAGACATTAACTCAGAATGGTTAAGGTTAGGGTTAAGTTTAAATATTAACTCAGAATGGTTAAGGTTAGGGTTAAGGTTAGACATTAACTCAGAATGGTTAAGGTTAGGGTTAAGTTTAAACATTAACTCAGAATGGTTAAGGTTAGGGTTAAGGTTAGACATTAACTCAGAATGGTTAAGGTTAGGGTTAAGTTTAAACATTAACTCAGAATGGTTAAGGTTAGGGTTAAGGTTAGCCATTAACTCAGAATGGTTAAGGTTAAGGTTTGGTATATGCTTAAAATAAAAATCTCAAAAACAACTTTCTATCACTGGATTCAAACATGCAACCTTGGGTACCAGAGGCCATACTTCCAGTGTTGCCAATTTAGCGACTTTGTCGCTATATTTAGCGAGTTTTCAGACCCCTCTAGCAACACATTTTCAAAAAAGCGACTAGCGACAAATCTAGCGACCTTTTCTGGTGTTATTGGAGACGTTTGGAGACTCTGACGTGGTTAGGGTTAGGGTTAGTCCTCTGTAGCTCAGCTGGTAGAGCACGGCGCTAGTAACGCCAAGGTAGTGGGTTCGATCCCCGGGACCACCCATACACACACAAAAAAAAACGTATGCACGCATGACTGTAAATCGCTTTGGATAAAAGCGTCTGCTAAATGGCATATTATATTATATAAAGCACGTATCGTTCTTACTCCTCCCAACGAGCAGCGGGCCCCACCCCCGTCCCAAAACACTCAACAGGCGGCCCAGTCTTCGCTCAGCAGTCCCCCCTCAGCTGCGGTCAGAGCAGGAGATGTTCACCCCTCCGCGTCCAGACTGCAAATGAAGCCGCCGTTGGCTGATGTAAATGTAGGGTGTTTTTGACTCACTTTTTTGTCTCTCCCACGACGTCATTCCTCTCTCCTACAGCGTCCATCACAATTACATGCACAATTATGCTAATTAGGACAGCCAATAGCTACTTTCCTTACTGAGGAGTTGGCAACGCTGCATACTTCAACAGTAGTAGGCCTGATTACCAACAAAGACGAGACCGCCTACAGGCAGGAGGTGAGGGCTCTGGGAGTGTGGTGCCAGGAAAATAACCTCTCACTTAACATCAACAAAACAAAGGAGCTGATCGTGGACTTCAGGAAACAGCAGAGGATGCACCCCCCTATCCACATCGACGGGACCCACAGTGGAGAAGGTGAAAAGCTTCAAGTTCCTTTGCGTACACATCACTGACAAACTGAAATCGTCCACCCACACAGACAGCGTGGTGAAGAAGGCGCAACAGACTTGAAAATCACTGGCCACTTTAAGAAATGGAACACTAGTCACTTTAATAATGTTTACATATCTTGCACTACTCATCTCATATGTATATACTGTATTCTATAATATCTTAATAATGTTTCCATATCTTGCACTACTCATCTCATATGTATATACTGTATTCTATAATATCTTAATAATGTTTACATAATCTTGCATTACCCGTCTCATCTGTATATACTGTATTCTATAATATCTTAATAATGTTTACATAATCTTGCATTACTCATCTCATATGTATATACTGTATTCTATAATATCTTAATAATGTTTACATAATCTTGCATTACCCGTCTCATCTGTATATACTGTATTCTATAATATCTTAAT
>NW_025533873.1:215000-222500 GCF_020615455.1 Coregonus clupeaformis | reverse complement strand
AGGAGGGAGAGAGAGAGAGAGAGACAGAGAGAGAGAGACAGAGAGAGAGAGAGAGAGAGAGCGAGGAGGAGGGAGAGCGAGGGGGAGGGAGAGGAGAGAGAGAGAGAGAGAGAGAGAGGCAGAGAGAGAGAGAGAGAGGGGGAGAGAGGAGGAGGGAGAGCGAGGAGGAGGGAGAGCGAGGGGGAGGGAGAGCGAGGGGGAGGGAGAGAGAGAGAGACATTCAAAAACCCAAATAATATCTTCAACTTCCATAGACCTCGTTACCCCAATATACGGTCAAATATAGTGCCTTCGGAAAGTACTCAGACCCCTTGACTTTTTCCACATTTTGTTACGTTACAGCCTTATTCTAAAACAGATTAAATTGTTTCCCCCCCTCATCAATCTACACACAATACCCCATAATGACAAAGCAAAAAAACGGTTTTTAGAATTTTTAGCAAATTTATTTAAAAAAAAAAAAAATCTTAAATATCAGTCCCCTGTAGCTCAGTGGGTAGAGCATGGCACTTGCAAAGCCAGGGTTGTGGGTTCGATTCCCACGGGGGACCAGTACGAAGAAAGTATGATAATGTATGCCCCTCACTACCGTAAGTCGCTCTGGATAAGAGTGTCTGCTAAAGGTAAATGCATCACAGACTCAGTACTTTGTTGAAGCACCTTTGGCAGCGATTACAGCCTCGAGTCTTCTTGGGGTATGACGCTACAAGCTTACATTTACATCATTTAGCAGACGCTCTTATCCAGAGCGACTTACAAATTGGTGCATTCAACTTATGATAGCCAGTGGGACAACCATTTTTATTTTTGTGGGGGAGGGGGGGAAGGATTACTTTTATACTATTCCAGGTATTCCTTAAAGAGGTGGGGTTTCAAGTGTCTCCGGAAGGTGGTCAGTGACTCTGCTGTCCAGGCGTCGTGGTGGAGCTTGTTCCACCATTGGGATCCTCTCAAGCTCTGTCAGGTTGGATGGGGAGCGTCGCTGCACAGCTATTTTCAGGTCTCTCCAGAGATGTTCGATCGGGTTCAAGTCCGGGCTCTGGCTGGGCCACTCAAGGACATTCAGAGACTTGTCCCGAAGCCACTCCTGCGTTGTCTTGGCTGTGTGTTTAGGGTCGTTGTCCTGTTGGAAGGCGAACCTTTGCCCCAGTCTGAGGTCCTGAGCGCTCTGGAGCAGGTTTTCATCAAGGATCTCTCTGTACTTTGCTCCGTTCATCTTTCCCTCGATCCTGACTAGTCTCCCAGTCCCTGCCGCTGAAAAACATCCCCACAGCATGATGCTGCCACCACCATGCTTCACCGTAGAGATGGTGCCAGGTTTCCTCCAGACGTGACGTTTGGCATTCAGGCCAAAGAGTTCAATCTTGGTTTCAGCAGACCAGAGAATCTTGTTTCTCATGGTCTGAAAGTCCTTTAGGTGCCTTTTGGCAAACTCCAAGCGGGCTGTCATGTGCCTTTTACTGAGGAGTGGCTTCCGTCTGGCCACTCTACCATAAAGGCCTGATTGGTGGAATGCTGCAGAGATGGTTGTCCTTCTGGAAGGTTCTCCCATCTCCACAGAGGAACTCAGGAGCTCTGTCAGAGTGACCATCGGGTTCTTGGTCACCTCCCTGACCAAGGCCCTTCTCCCCGATTGCTCAGTTTGGCTGGGCGGCCAGCTCTAGGAAGAGTCTTGGTGGTTCCAAACTTCTTCCATTTAAGAATGATGGAGGCCACTGTGTTCTTGGTGACCTTCTATACTGCAGAAATGTTGTGGAACCCTTCCCCAGATCTCAACATAATCCTGTCTCGGTGCTCTACGGACAATTCCTTCGACCTCATAGCTTGGTTTTTGCTCTGACATGCACTGTCAACTGTGGGACCTTATATAGACAGGTGTGTGCCTTTCCAAATCCTGTCCAATCAATTGAATTTACCACAGGTGGACTCCAATCAAGTTGTAGAAACATCTCAAGGATGATCAATGGAAACAGAATGCACCTGAGCTCGATTTCGAGTCTCATAGCAAAGGGTCTGAATACTTATGTAAATAAATCAGTTTTTTATTTTTTATACATTTGTAAAAATTCTAAAAACCTGTTTTTGCTTTGTCATTATGGGGTGTTGTCTGTAGATTTATATATAATTATTATTTTTTGAATCCATTTTAGAATAAGGTTGTAACGTAACAAAATGTGGAAAAAGTCAAGGGGTCTGAATACTTTCCGAATGCACTGTAACATACAGTGGGGGAAAAAAGTATTTAGTCAGCCACCAATTGTGCAAGTTCTCCCACTTAAAAAGATGAGAGAGGCCTGTAATTTTCATCATAGGTACACGTCAACTATGACAGACAAAATGAGAAAAAATATTCCAGAAAATCACATTGTAGGATTTTTAATGAATGTATTTGCAAATTATGGTGGAAAATAAGTATTTGGTCAATAACAAAAGTTTCTCAATACTTTTTTATATACCCTTTGTTGGCAATGACACAGGTCAAACGTTTTCTGTAAGTCTGCACAAGGTTTTCACACACTGTTGCTGGTATTTTGGCCCATTCCTCCATGCAGATCTCCTCTAGAGCAGTGATGTTTTGGGGCTGTCGCTGGGCAACACGGACTTTCAACTCCCTCCAAAGATTTTCTATGGGGTTGAGATCTGGAGACTGGCTAGGCCACTCCAGGACCTTGAAATGCTTCTTACGAAGCCACTCCTTCGTTGCCCGGGCGGTGTGTTTGGGATCATTGTCATGCTGAAAGACCCAGCCACGTTTCATCTTCAATGCCCTTGCTGATGGAAGGAGGTTTTCACTCAAAATCTCACGATACATGGCCCCATTCATTCTTTCCTTTACACGGATCAGTCGTCCTGGTCCCTTTGCAGAAAAACAGCCCCAAAGCATGATGTTTCCACCTCCATGCTTCACAGTAGGTATGGTGTTCTTTGGATGCAACTCAGCATTCTTTGTCCTCCAAACACGACGAGTTGAGTTTTTACCAAAAAGTTATATTTTGGTTTCATCTGACCATATGACATTCTCCCAATCCTCTTCTGGATCATCCAATTGCACTCTAGCAAACTTCAGACGGGCCTGGACATGTACTGGCTTAAGCAGGGGGACACGTCTGGCACTGCAGGATTTGAGTCCCTGGCGGCGTAGTGCGTTACTGATGGTAGGCTTTGTTACTTTGGTCCCAGCTCTCTGCAGGTCATTCACTAGGTCCCCCCGTGTGGTTCTGGGATTTTTGCTCACCGTTCTTGTGATCATTTTGACCCCACGGGGTGAGATCTTGCGTGGAGCCCCAGATCGAGGGAGATTATCAGTGGTCTTGTATGTCTTCCATTTCCTAATAATTGCTCCCACAGTTGATTTCTTCCAACCAAGCTGCTTACCTATTGCAGATTCAGTCTTCCCAGCCTGGTGCAGGTCTACAATTTTGTTTCTGGTGTCCTTTGACAGCTCTTTGGTCTTGGCCATAGTGGAGTTTGGAGTGTGACTGTTTGAGGTTGTGGACAGGTGTCTTTTATACTGATAACAAGTTCAAACAGGTGCCATTAATACAGGTAACGAGTGGAGGACAGAGGAGCCTCTTAAAGAATAAGTTACAGGTCTGTGAGAGCCAGAAATCTTGCTTGTTTGTAGGTGACCAAATACTTATTTTCCACCATAATTTGCAAATAAATTCATAAAAAATCCTACAATGTGATTTTCTGGATTTTTTTTCCTCAATTTGTCTGTCATAGTTGATGTGTACCCATGATGAAAATTACAGGCCTCTCTCATCTTTTTAAGTGGGAGAACTTGCACAATTGGTGGCTGACTAAATACTTTTTTCCCCCACTGTATGCCATTTAGCAGACACTTTATATCCAAGGAAGTAATCAAGAACACTAAGCCTCAACCCTAGCCTAGGGTTGGTAACCTCTGACCCCTGACCTATAACCCCTGACCTCTTGACCCCTACCTTCTTGTCGTGTAGTTTCTTGCCAGGGTTGGTCTCCTCTGGGTGATAAAACCAGTTAACTCTGACCACCATGTTGGATCCCCAGCTCTCCCACATGCTCTGGATCTTCCCTATGAAGGGCAGGTTGGGTCGGCCGGCTGAAAGGAACACGGCACAGTCCCCGATACCAATCATCTCTCTCCCCCGCACAATGGCCTTGTAGAACAACTTCTTAGCTTTCCCCTTCATACCACGCCTCTGGAGACAGACAGACAGACAGACAGACAGACAGAGAGACAGACAGTGGGTGTGCAGGGAGAAATTTTTTCTGGCAAATTGATCATAATCTTCGGGGTAAACCAAAAATGTGCCATCGAGAGCTTAAAAATATAAATCCCTAGTGCGCGTGTTCTCCCTCTCACCTGTGTGGGTTTGCCAAACCACTTCCAGAGCTGTCTGGCAGGCAGGAAGGCAGAGATCTTGGGTCTGTTCTCTACGCTGGGTAATCGCTGTCTCTTCGCCAGCTCCTTGGTGGTGGGGAGGTGAACCCCCTCCCTGCGCCGCGGCCTGCCCACCGACCCCACGCCTTCCTGGGACTTCTGCCGGGCTGGACGCCCCCGGGGCCTGGCTGGCTTGGAAGACGGGGAGGTAGACGGGGGAGGAGAGGAGGGAGATCGATCCTCTTCTAATACTTCTTCTTCTTCCTCCTCCGCCTTTTTCAGCTTCTTCATTTCTTCCTCCTCTTCCTCCACCTCTTCCTCCTCCTGTGGGGTAGTTGGAGGGGGGGATGCAGGGAGAGGTGGAGGGGGAGGGGGAGGGGGTACGGTTTCCTCGTCAGAACTACAAGAGGACTCCTCGTCAGTGGAAGAGGAAGAGGAGGAGGAGGAGGAGGAGGAGGTGCTAGAGGAGGACGAGGAGGAGGAGGAGGAGGCTGGGGAGGAGGGGTGGGAGCAGTTGGAGCTACACTTCTTCATCGTTTTCTTCCCTGTCTCCTCCTCCTCCTCCTCAGACCCTGAACTACTGCTGCCGTGAGACCCCCCTCTCTTCTTTCCAGCCTCCTCCTCCTCCCCTCTCTTCTCCCTCTCCTCCCCTCTCTCCTCCCCTCTCTTCTCCCTCTCCTCCCCTCTCTCCTCCCCTCTCTTCTCCCTCTCCTCCCCTCTCTTCTCCCTCTCCTCTCCTCTCCTCCCTTTCCCTTGTTTCCGTCTCTCCTCTCTCTTCGGTTCTCTGCCTCCCTCCCCACCCCCGTCTCTCTCTCTCCCCGGCAGCCCCGCCTCGCCCTCTGGATCCCTCCCCTTTACCCTCGCCGGCCTCTGGTTGACCGCGGCCGTGGCGAGGGGGGCGTGTTCTCGCCGTAAGCCCCTCCCCTCTAGCAGCATCAGAGCCTTGGTCTTCTTGGTCTTGGGTGAGGTCACGCCCTCGTGGTCCAGCTTCACTAGGGGTTCCTCGGGGAGGGCCTTACGCCCCCGTCTCCCACGGCCCTCCCCCGGGACATGCCTGGGTCTGGAGATACCAGGAACAGAGGTACTAGGGTCGGGTCTGGATCCGGCAGAAGATTTGTCCGAGCTGGGTCTAAGTTTGGAGATGCTCGAGCTGGGTCTAAGTTTGGAGACGCTCGAACTGGGCCCGGGGCTGGGTCTAGGTTTGGAGGTGCTAGAACTGGGCCCGGGGCTGGGTCTAAGTTTGGAGACGCTCGAGCTGGGCCCGGGGCTGGGTCTAGGTTTGGAGGTGCTAGAACTGGGCCCGGGGCTGGGTCTAGGTTTGGTAGAAAGATTTGGGGTGGGTCTGGGTGTGTTATGGTTCTGTTTGGGTCTAGAGATGGATTTGGGAGTGGTTCTGGATTTGTTGTGGTCAGGGTTAAAGTTAGGCCTAGGTCTGGGGAGTTCCGCTGTGGGACTGGGTCCAGGGCTAGGTGATGCAGGGTTAGGTCTGGGTTTGGATTTTGGTGCGGGGGTAAGGTTGGGTTTAGGGTTAGGTAGAAGAGGGTTGGGTCTGACGGTAGGGTTAGTAGGGTTGGACTTAGGGTTGGTTTTAGGGTTAGGTTGGGTGCTGACGTTACAAGACGTGAGGTTCGGTTGACTGTACAGGTCCACCCTTAGTATCTTCCCGTAAGGGGCTGGGTGGTAGAGGGAGAGGGGCAGGGGGGTTTTGGGAGAGGCCTGGACTGAGCTGGGTCTCCTGGGGTTCTGGCTGGGTGGGGGGGCAGGCAGGCTGGGGGTGCTGGTGGGCTTGGAGGGTCGGCCTGGTCCCGGCCTGGGGGCAGACAGGGGTCTTTCCTGAGGAGGTCTCTGGGAGGAGGAGGAGGGCCTGTCCTGGGATGGTCTGGTGGGGAGCTGGGGTCTGTCTGGAGCCTGGCTGGGTCCCGGGGGGGTCGTCTTCTCCCGGGGGTCTGGGCTCACTGGGGGCTCTGGAGGAAAGGAAAGGCAGGAGTTAACAGAACTACAGACCTTACTGAGTTAACAGAACTACAGAACTAACTGAGTTAACAGAACTACAGACCTTACTGAGTTAACAGAACTACAGACCTTACTGAGTTAACAGAACTACAGACCTCACTGAGTTAACAGAACTACAGACCGAACTGAGTTAACAGAACTACAGACCGAACTGAGTTAACAGAACTACAGACCTCACTGAGTTAACAGAACTACAGACCTTACTGAGTTAACAGAACTACAGACCGAACTGAGTTAACATAACTACAGACCTCACTGAGTTAACAGAACTACATACCGAACTGAGTTAACAGAACTAACTGAGTTAACAGAACTACAGACCTTACTGAGTTAACAGAACTACAGACCTCACTGAGTTAACAGAACTACAGACCTCACTGAGTTAACAGAACTACAGACCTCACTGAGTTAACAGAACTACATACCGAACTGAGTTAACAGAACTAACTGAGTTAACAGAACTACAGACCTTACTGAGTTAACAGAACTACAGACCTCACTGAGTTAACAGAACTACAGACCTTACTGAGTTAACAGAACTACAGACCGAACTGAGTTAACAGAACTACAGCCCTTACTGAGTTAACAGAACTACAGACCTTACTGAGTTAACAGAACTACAGACCTTACTGAGTTAACAGAACTACAGACCTTACTGAGTTAACATAACTACAGACCTTACTGAGTTAACAGAACTACAGACCTCACTGAGTTAACAGAACTACAGACCTCACTGAGTTAACAGAACTACAAACCTTACTGAGTTAACAGAACTACAGACCTCACTGAGTTAACAGAACTACAGACCTCACTGAGTTAACAGAACTACAGACCTCACTGAGTTAACATAACTACAGACCTTACTGAGTTAACAGAACTACAGACCTTACTGAGTTAACAGAACTACAGACCTGAGTTAACAGAACTACAGACCTTACTGAGTTAACAGAACTACAGACCTCACTGAGTTAACAGAACTACAGACCTTACTGAGTTAACAGAACTACAGACCTTACTGAGTTAACAGAACTACAGACCGAACTGAGTTAACAGAACTACAGACCTTACTGAGTTAACAGAACTACAGACCTCACTGAGTTAACAGAACTACAGACCTCACT
>NW_025533873.1:172500-210000 GCF_020615455.1 Coregonus clupeaformis | reverse complement strand
CTTCCTGGGGTTTATTATGGATCCCCATTAGTTCCTGCCAAGGCAGCAGCTACTCTTCCTGGGGTTTATTATGGATCCCCATTAGTTCCTGCCAAGGCAGCAGCTACTCTTCCTGGGGTTTATTATGGATCCCCATTAGTTCCTGCCAAGGCAGCGGCTACTCTTCCTGGGGTTTATTATGGATCCCCATTAGTTCCTGCCAAGGCAGCAGCTACTCTTCCTGGGGTTTATTATGGATCCCCATTAGTTCCTGCCAAGGAAGCAGCTACTCTTCCTGGGGTTTATTATGGATCCCCATTAGTTCCTGCCAAGGCAGCGGCTACTCTTCCTGGGGTTTATTATGGATCCCCATTAGTTCCTGCCAAGGCAGCAGCTACTCTTCCTGGGGTTTATTATGGATCCCCATTAGTTCCTGCCAAGGCAGCAGCTACTCTTCCTGGGGTTTATTATGGATCCCCATTAGTTCCTGCCAAGGCAGCAGCTGCTCTTCCTGGGGTTTATTATGGATCCCCATTAGTTCCTGCCAAGGCAGCAGCTACTCTTCCTGGGGTTTATTATGGATCCCCATTAGTTCCTGCCAAGGCAGCAGCTACTCTTCCTGGGGTTTATTATGGATCCCCATTAGTTCCTGCCAAGGCAGCAGCTACTCTTCCTGGGGTTTATTATGGATCCCCATTAGTTCCTGCCAAGGCAGCAGCTGCTCTTCCTGGGGTTTATTATGGATCCCCATTAGTTCCTGCCAAGGCAGCAGCTACTCTTCCTGGGGTTTATTATGGATCCCCATTAGTTCCTGCCAAGGCAGCAGCTACTCTTCCTGGGGTTTATTATGGATCCCCATTAGTTCCTGCCAAGGCAGCAGCTACTCTTCCTGGGGTTTATTATGGATCCCCATTAGTTCCTGCCAAGGCAGCGGCTACTCTTCCTGGGGTTTATTATGGATCCCCATTAGTTCCTGCCAAGGCAGCAGCTACTCTTCCTGGGGTTTATTATGGATCCCCATTAGTTCCTGCCAAGGCAGCAGCTACTCTTCCTGGGGTTTATTATGGATCCCCATTAGTTCCTGCCAAGGCAGCAGCTGCTCTTCCTGGGGTTTATTATGGATCCCCATTAGTTCCTGCCAAGGCAGCAGCTACTCTTCCTGGGGTTTATTATGGATCCCCATTAGTTCCTGCCAAGGCAGCAGCTACTCTTCCTGGGGTTTATTATGGATCCCCATTAGTTCCTGCCAAGGCAGCAGCTACTCTTCCTGGGGTTTATTATGGATCGCCATTAGTTCCTGCCAAGGCAGCAGCTACTCTTCCTAGGGTTTATTATGGATCGCCATTAGTTCCTGCCAAGGCAGCAGCTACTCTTCCTGGGGGTTTATTATGGATCCCCATTAGTTCCTGCCAAGGCAGCAGCTACTCTTCCTGGGGTTTATTATGGATCCCCATTAGTTCCTGCCAAGGCAGCAGCTACTCTTCCTGGGGTTTATTATGGATCACCATTAGTTCCTGCCAAGGCAGCAGCTACTCTTCCTGGGGTTTATTATGGATCCCCATTAGTTCCTGCCAAGGCAGCAGCTACTCTTCCTGGGGTTTATTATGGATCCCCATTAGTTCCTGTCAAGGCAGCAGCTACTCTTCCTGGGGTTTATTATGGATCCCCATTAGTTCCTGCCAAGGCAGCAGCTACTCTTCCTGGGGTTTATTATGGATCCCCATTAGTTCCTGCCAAGGCAGCAGCTACTCTTCCTGGGGTTTATTATGGATCCCCATTAGTTCCTGCCAAGGCAGCAGCTACTCTTCCTGGGGTTTATTATGGATCCCCATTAGTTCCTGCCAAGGCAGCAGCTACTCTTCCTGGGGTTTATTATGGATCCTCATTAGTTCCTGCAAAGGCAGCAGCTACTCTTCCTGGGGTTTATTATGGATCCCCATTAGTTCCTGCCAAGGCAGCAGCTACTCTTCCTGGGGTTTATTATGGATCCCCATTAGTTCCTGCCAAGGCAGCAGCTACTCTTCCTGGGGTTTATTATGGATCCCCATTAGTTCCTGCCAAGGCAGCAGCTACTCTTCCTGGGGTTTATTATGGATCCCCATTAGTTCCTGCCAAGGCAGCAGCTACTCTTCCTGGGGTTTATTATGGATCCCCATTAGTTCCTGCCAAGGCAGCAGCTACTCTTCCTGGGGTTTATTATGGATCCCCATTAGTTCCTGCCAAGGCAGCAGCTACTCTTCCTGGGGTTTATTATGGATCCCCATTAGTTCCTGCCAAGGCAGCAGCTACTCTTCCTGGGGTTTATTATGGATCCCCATTAGTTCCTGCCAAGGCAGCAGCTACTCTTCCTGGGGTTTATTATGGATCCCCATTAGTTCCTGCCAAGGCAGCAGCTACTCTTCCTGGGGTTTATTATGGATCCCCATTAGTTCCTGCCAAGGCAGCAGCTACTCTTCCTGGGGTTTATTATGGATCCCCATTAGTTCCTGTCAAGGCAGCAGCTACTCTTCCTGGGGTCCAGCAACATTAAGACAGTTATAAAGAGTTTAAAATATTACATGACATTACATTTCATAACACTTTTCACAACGCATTAAGTGTGTTCCCTCAGGTCACTACTCTACAATACAAAATCCATGTGTACGTGTGTCTCTGTGTGTATCTCTTCACAGTCCCCGCTGTTCCATAAGGGGTATTTTTACCTGTTGTTTAAATCTGATTCTACTGCTTGCATCAGTTACCTGATGTGGAATAGAGTTCCATGTAGTCGTGGCTCTATGTAGTACTGTGCACCTCCCATAGTCTGTTCTGGACTTGGGGACTGTGAAGAGCCCTCTGGTGGCATGTCTTGTGGGGTATGCATGGGTGTCTGAGCTGTGTGCTAGTAGTTTAAACAGACAGCTTGGAACATTCAGCTTGTCAACACCTCTTAAAAAAACAAGTAGTGATGAAGTCAATCGCTCTTCCACTTTGAGTCATGAGAGACTGACATGCCTGTCATTAATGTTAGCTCTCCGTGTACTTTTAAGGGCCAGCCATGCTGCCCTGTTCTGAGCCAATTGTAATTTTTCGAGGTCCCTTTTTGTGGCACCTGACCACACGACTGAACAGTAGTCCAGGTGTGACAAAACTAGGGCCTGTAGGACCTGCCTTGTTGATAGTGTTGTTAAGAAGGCAGAGCAGCGCTTTATTATGGACAGACTTCTCCCCGTCTTAGCTGCTGTTGTATCAATATGTTTTGACCATGACAGTTTACAATCCAGGGTTACTCCAAGCAGTTTAGTCACCTCAACTTGCTCAATTTCCACATGATTCATTACAAGATTTAGTTGAGGTTTAGGGTTTAGTGAATGATTTGTCCCAAATACAATGCTTTTAGTTTTTGAAATATTTATGACAAACGTATTTCTTGCCACCCATTCTGAAACTAACTGCAGCTCTTTGTTAAGTGTTGCAGTTATTTCAGTCGCTGTAGTAGCTGACGTGTATAGTGTTGAGTCATCCGCATACATAGACACACAGCCTTTACTCAAAGCCAGTGGCATGTCGTTAGTAAAGATTGAAAAAAGTAAGGGGCCTAGACAGCTGCCCTGGGGAATTCCTGATTCTACCTGGATTATGTTGGGAGAGGCTTGCATTAAAGAACACCCTCTGTGTTCTGTTAGACAGGTAACTCTTTATCCACAATATAGCAGGGGGTGTAAAGCCATAACACATACGTTTTTCCATCAGCAGGCTATGATCGATAATGTCAAAAGCCGCACTGAAGTCTAACAAAAACAGCCCCCACAGTCTTTTTACCATCAATTACTCTCAGACAATCAAATCAAATTGTATTCGTCACACGTGCCAAATACAACAGGTGTAGACCTTACCGTGAAATGCTTACTTACAAGCCCTTAACCAACAATGCAGTTTTAAGAAATAGAGTTAAGAAAATATTTACTAAATAAACTAAAGTAAAAAATAAAATAAAAAGTAACACAATAAAATAACAATAACGAGGCTATATACAGGGGGTACCCGTACCGAGTCAATGTGCGGGGTACAGATTAGTCAAGGTAATTTGTACATGTAGGTAGGGATAAAGTGACTATGCATAGATAATAAACAGCGAGTAGCAGCAGTGTAAAAACAATTGGAAGGTGGGGTGTCAATGCAAATAGCCGCCTGCCGTGCGGTAGCAGAGAGAGAACAGTCTATGACTACGGTGGCTGGAGTCTTTGACAATTTATTTTGGGCCTTCCTCTGACACCACCTGGTATAGAGGTCCCTTTGTAGTCCATAATAGTTTTGCAAGCCCTGCCACATCCGACGAGCATCAGAGCCGGTGTAGTAGGAAAGTGGGTAGCTCTACCCTTTAGCCCGGTGCGGATGTTGCCTGTAATCCACGGCTTCTGGTTGGGATATGTACGTACGGTCACTGTGGGGACGACGTCATCGATGCACTTATTGATGAAGCCGGTGACTGAGGCGGTGTACTCCTCAATGCCATCGGATGAATCGTCGGAACATATTCCAGTCTGTGCTAGCAAAACAGCCCTGTAGCGTAGCATCCGCGTCATCTGACCACTTCCTTATTGAGCGAGTCACTGGTACTTCCTGCTTTAGTTTTTGCTTGTAAGGAGGAATCAGGAGGATAGAATTATGGTCAGATTTGCCAAATGGAGGGCGAGGGAGAGCTTTGTATGAGTCTCTGTGTGTGGAGTAAAGGTGGTCTAGAGTTTTTTTCCCCCCCTCTGGTTGCACATGTGACATGCTGGTAGAAATGAGGTAAAACTGATTTTAAGTTTGCCTGCATTAAAATCCCCCCGGCCACTAGGAGCGCCGCTTCTGGATGAGTATTTTCTTGTTCGCTTATGGCCTTATACAGCTCGTTGAGTGCGGTCTTAGTGCCAGCATCGGTTTGTGGTGGTAAATAGACAGCTACGGAGAACATAGATGAAAACTCTCTTGGTAGATAGTGGGTCTACAGCTTATCATGAGATACTCTACCTCAGGCGAGCAAAACCTCGAGACTTCTTTAATATTAGACATAGCGCACCAGCTGTTATTGACAAATACACACACCCCCAGCCCTTCGTCTTACCAGACGTAGCTGCTCTGTCCTGCCGATGGAAAACCCAGCCAGCTCTATATTATCCGTGTCGTCGTTCAGCCACGACTCTGTGAAACATAAGTTATTACAGTTTTTAGTGTTTCCATTGGTAGGATAGTCTTGATCGTAGATCATCCAGTTTATTTTCCAGTGATTGAAGATTGGCTAATAGGATTGATGGGAGCGGCAGTTTAAATCCCGACCTACGTCCACGATATCTCTGTCTCTTCCTCATGCAATAGATGGTAGTGGCGCTTTACCTACTCGCCGACAAATTCTCACAAGGCTTCCCGACCTCCGCCCACGGTATCTCAGTCTTTCTTTACGCGAATGACGGGGATTTGGGCCTGGTCTCGGGGAAGCAGTATATCCTTCGCGTTGGACTCACTAAATAAAAAAAATCTACATCCAGTTCGAGGTGAGTAATGGCTGTTCTGATGTCCAGAAGCTATTTTCGGTCATAAGAGACGGTAGGAGCAACATTATGTACAAAATAAGTTACAAACAATGTGAAAAAACAAAACTAAATAGCACAGTTGGTTAGGAGCCCGTAAAACGGCAGCCATCCCCTCTGGCGCCATTAGGAAGGTGTTCCAATCAACATTGTGTGTAAGTGCCGTGCTTGTTGAATGTCCTTCCCTATAAGCGTGCTGAAAGTATGTTGTCAAATAGTTTACAGTAAAATAGCATTGTATCTGGTCAAAAAATGTTCTACAACTTTACTAAGGGTTGGTAACAGGCTGATTGGTCGGCTGTTTGAGCCAGTAAAGGAGGCTTTACTATTCTTGGGTAGCGGAATGACTTTTGCTTCCCTCCAGGCCTGAGGGGGCACACTTTCTAGTAGGCTTATATTGAAGATATGGCTAATAGGAGTGGCAATATCGTCCGATATTATCCTCAGTAAATTTCCATCCAAGTTGTCAGACCCCGGTGGCTTGTCATTGTTGATAGACACCAATTTTTTCACCTCTTACACATTACATTTACGGAATTCAAAATTACAACGCTTGTCTTTCATAATTTGATCAGTAATACTTGTAATTGGCATGTAATTGGCAATATCAATGAGTTATGTGATGAATGAGCCATCTGATTCAATGAATGATGGAGCTGAGTTTGCCTTTTTGCCCAAAATTTCATTTAAGGTGCTCCAAAAGATTTCTACTATCATTCTTTATATAAATATATCTTTTTTTTTATAGTATAGTTTCTTCTTTTTAAAATTCAGTTTAGTCACATGATTTCTCAATTTGCAATACGTTTGCCAATCGGTTGTGCAGCCAGACTTATTTGCCATTCCTTTTGCCTCATCCCTCTCAACCATACAATTTTTAAATTCCTCATCAATCCACAGGGATTTAACAGTTTTTACAGTCATTTTCTTAATGGCCGCATGCTTATTAGTAACTGGGATAAGCAATTTCATAAATTTCATAAGTGCAGCGTCTGGTTGCTCCTCATTACACACCACGGACCAACATATATTATTTACATCAACAACATAGGAATCACTACAAAACTTATTGTATGACCTCTTATACACTATATTAGGCCCAGCCTTTGGAACTTTGGTTTTCCTAGATATGGCTACTATATTGTGATCACTACATCCAATGGATCTGGATACTGCTTTAAAGCAAATTTATGCAGCATTAGTAAAGATATGATCAATACATGTTGATGATTTAATTCCTGTCCTGTTTGTAACTACCCTGGTAGGTTGACTGATAACCTGAACCAGGTTGCAGGCACTGGTTACATTTTGAAGCTTTTTCTTGAGTGGGCAGCCTGATGAAAGACAGTCAATATTTAAAATCACCCAGAAAATATACCTCTCTGTTGATATCACATACATTATCAAGCATTTCACACATGTCATCCAGATACAGACTGTTAGCACTTGGTGGTCTATAGCAGCTTCCCACCAGAAATGGCTTTAGGTGAGGCAGATGAACCTGTAGCCATATTACTTCAACAGTATTTAACATGAGATCCTCTCTAATCTTCACAGGAATGTGGTTCTGAATATAAACAGCAACACCTCCACCATTGGCATTTCTGTATTTTCTGTAAATATTATAACCTTGTATTGCTACCACTGTATCATCAAAGGTATTATCTAAGTGAGTTTTCAGAGATAGTCAGAATATGAAAGTCGTCTGTTACTAGCAAATTATTGATTTCATGAACCTTGTTTCTTAAGCTGCATTATGTTAACGTGGGCTATTTTTTTTAGCACTTTTCTGGGATGCTTGCTTGTTTTCATTGCTTTACTGGGAAACTTAGCAGAAGTAGACATGCTCATGTTATTTTTTATTAGTGCAGGGTGAGCTGCACACAGTGGACTTCCTACTAGGGCACACCGGCTCAGTGCTAACAGCATAACTCTGGTTCATAGACACATTATTACTGCATACAATATCTGTAGGATCAGCAGAGGCATTCAGGGCAGTTAGAGGGACATACATTAGGTTATTTACATTGTGTCTACCAACGTCCCTGTGTGGTGTGTGTGTGTGCGTGTGCGTGTGTGTGTGTGTGCGTGTGCGTGTGCGTGGTGTGTGTGTGGTGTGTGTCCTCACATGTCCGGGGAGTGTACGGTGTTGACGTGTCCCGCATACAGCAGCTGGTCGTCCATGGGGATCAGAACCCTCAGACCGTCCTGAAGAGAGTCTTTATCTAACACACACTGGACCGGAGCTGGATCGATATATTAATAATAAACCAATCAATATACCACTCAATACAGCAATATATGCACTAATACAGTGCCATTCGGAAAAGTATTCAGACCCCTTCCCTTTTTCCACATTTTGTTACGTTACAGCCTTATTCTAAAATTGATTAAATACATTCTTTCCCTCATCAATCTACACACAATACCCCATAATGAAAACAGTTATATTTTTGCAAATGTATAAAAAATATATATATATACTTTATTTACATAAGTATTCAGACCCTTTGCTAAGACACTCGAAATTGAGCTCAGGTGCATCCTGTTTCCATTGATCATCCTTGAGATGTTTCTACAACTTTGATTGGAGTCCACCGGTGGTAAATTCAATTGATTGGACATGATTTGGAAAGTCACACTCCTGTCAGAGCAAAAACCAAGCCAGGAGGTCGAAGGAATTGTCCATAGAGCTCTGAGACAGGATTGTGTCGAGGGACAGATCTGGGGAAGGGTACCAAAACATTTCTGCAGCATTGAAGGTCCCCAAGAACACAGTGGCCTCCATCATTCTTAAATGGAGGAAGTTTGGAACCACCAAGACTCTTCCTAGAGCTGGCCGCCCGGCCAAACTGAGCAACCGGGGGAGAAGGGCCTTGGTCAGGGAGGTGACCAAGAACCTGATGGTCACTCGGACAGAGCTCTAGAGTTCCTCTGTGGAGATGGGAAAACCTTCCATAAGGACAACCATCTCTGCAGCACTCCACCAATCAGGTCTTTATGGTAGAGTGGCCAGATGGAAGCCACTCCTCAGTAAAAGGCACCTAAAGGACTCTCAGACCATGAGAAACAAGATTCTCTGGTCTGATGAAACCAAGATTGAACTCTTTAGCCTGAATGCCAAGCGTCACGTCTGGAGGAAACCTGGCACCATCCCTACGGTGAAGCATGGTGGTGGCAGCATCATGCTGTGGGGATGTTTTTCAGCGGCAGGGACTGGGAGACTAGTCAGGATCGAGGGAAAGATGAACGGAGCAAAGTACAGAGAGATCCTTGATGAAAACCTGCTCCAGAGCGCTCAGGACATCAGACTGGGGCGAAGGTTCACCTTCCAACAGGACAACAACCCTAAGCACACAGCCAAGACAACTAGGGCCCTGTGTAGCTCAGTTGGTAGAGCATGGTGCTTGCAACGCCAGGGTTGTGGGTTCGATTCCCACGGGGGGCCAGTATGAAAATGTATGCCCTCACTAACTAACTGTAAGTCGCTCTGGATAAGAACGTCTGCTAAATGACTAAAAATGTAAAAATGAGTGGCTTCGGGACAAGTCTCTGAATATCCTTGAGAGGCCCAGCCAGAAGCCGGACTTGAACCCGATCTAACATTTCTGGAGAGACCTGAAAATAGCTGTGCAGTGACGCTCCCCATCCAACCTGACAGAGCTTGAGAGGATCTGCAGAGAAGAATGGGAGAAAACTCCCCAAATACAGGTGTGCCAAGCTTGTAGCTTCATACCCCAAGAAGACTCGAGGCTGTAATCACTGCCGAAGGTGCTTCAACAAAGTACTGAGTAAAGGGTCTGAATACCTATGTAAATAAGGTATATATTTATTATACATTTGCAAAAATGTCTAAAAAACTGTTTTCGCTTTGTCATTATGGGGTATTGTTTGTAGATTGATGAGGGAAAAAAACATTTAAATCCATTTTTGAATAAGGCTGTAACGTAACAAAATGTGGAAAAAGTCAAGGGGTCTGAATACTTTCCGAATGCACTGTATACACCAATATATCAATGTATACACCAATATATCAATATAAACCCCAATGTATCAATATGTATCAATATATACACCAATATGTATCGATATATATAACCAGTCAACTAACCAGATGACAGGGTCTTCTCAGCCAGACTGCTGTGTGACGGAGGAGGTTCGTCGTCTTCAGAGAAGCTGCTGTCCTGACTGGGTTCAAAGTCTTCATCAGCCTCCATACTCTTCATCAGCCTGCTGACCGCCCCACGAGCCTGTAAAAACGCAGCTCCACGTAACCCATCACGTAACCCATCACGTAACCCATCACGTTAACCCATCACGTAACCCATCACGTAACCCATCACGTAACCCATCACGTAACCCATCACGTAACCCATCACGTAACCCACAGCTGTGCATAACAACACGTGGAGGGATCCTTTTACTAAATGTTGATGAACGAAGTGTGTGTGCGCTGTGTGCAGGCGGCAGTACACAGACCTCTCTGGGTTTAGCCTTGGCTTTTGATTGGCTCTTGCGCACAGCAGGGCTGAGGGGAGGGGCTACAGGAGGGCTCTCTGTGATTGGACTAGACAGAGAGGGCGGGGTCAGGGGAGTGTCCTTCAGCCTCTTCTTCTGTTGAACACACACACAGAAACAAACAAGTTAGAACACGCCCACACCCACCCCCCCCCATCATAAACACAGACAGAGAGGGCGGACAGACTAACCTTCATCAAGTCTATCCCCTCCCTGGGCGTGGTTTTAGGTCTGGGGGCGGGCTTAGCGCCGATTGGAGGGTCTTTGCTGGAGGGTGAGATCTGATTGGTGGAGGCATCGTGGAGGAAGATCCTCTCGCTGCGTCTGCGTGTCCATCCTTCCTCCTCGCTAGCCCCTCCCCCTCCCCCTCCCCCGGGGTGGTCAAAGGTGAATCTCCTGGGTGACCGGGGAGATGGGCGGGGTTCGCGTTTGACCGGCGAGGTCTCATCGCTAGGCCGGTCGCCGTGGCGTGTTGCCGGGGGTAACAGGGGGAGTTCCGGAGCGGAGCGTTTCCCGTGGAGCAGAGAGGGGAACTTCCTTAGGCGCAGGTCGGAACCAGAGTCCGCACCACCTAGAAGACACACAGGGGTGGTTAGCGACCGTAGCAATGGCAACTCTGACAGGGTTACCAATGGGAGTTCAAAAAAACGTCCAAAAATCTCTCTCAGCTTACCCGGAACGCTTTGCCTGCTACGGCGGCGTTTGTCGTCGTGGAGACGGGGCTGCGGGGCGGGGTTTACCGGGAGGGCGCTCGCTGCGAACCTGGCCAGCAGGCCCAACCCACTCTCCTCCAGCTCACTCCCCTGTTCCTCATCCTCCTCATCCTCAGAGGACTCTGTCGTAGAGACAGTATTTCTGGTCAGTATCACACAGGGGAACTCCAACATCATGTATGGATTACTGTAGTTTTACTATAGTGAGCGAGGCACTTAACCCTGATTGCTCCTGTAAGGTCGCTCTGGATAAGAGCGTCTGCTAAAATGACTAAAAATGTAAAAATGTACAGTGTGGATAGGACAAGGAGCTGGGCCTTTATGGGGCTCTGCCAGAGCAGGGGGCTGGAGTAGGAGCTTAGCCCAGTCGACAGGCTCTATAGCACAGTGTGGAGAGGACAGGAGCTGGGGCCTAGCAGGGGCCTAGGGTCTTTATGGGGCTCTGCCAGAGCAGGGGGCTGGAGTAGGAGCTCAGCCCAGTCGACAGGCTCTATAGCACAGTGTGGAGAGGACAGGAGCTGGGGCCTAGCAGGGGCCTGGAGCTCTGCCAGAGCAGGGGGCTGGAGTAGGAGCTCAGCCCAGTCGACAGGCTCTATAGCACAGTGTGGAGAGGACAGGAGCTGGGGCCTAGCAGGGCCTAGGGTCTTTATGGGGCTCTGCCAGAGCAGGGGGCTGGAGTAGGAGCTCAGCCCAGTCGACAGGCTCTATAGCACAGTGTGGAGAGGACAGGAGCTGGGGCCTAGCAGGGGCCTGGAGCTCTGCCAGAGCAGGGGGCTGGAGTAGGAGCTCAGCCCAGTCGACAGGCTCTATAGCACAGTGTGGAGAGGACAGGAGCTGGGGCCTAGCAGGGGCCTAGGGTCTTTATGGGGCTCTGCCAGAGCAGGGGGCTGGAGTAGGAGCTCAGCCCAGTCGACAGGCTCTATAGCACAGTGTGGAGAGGACAGGAGCTGGGGCCTAGGGTCTTTATGGGGCTCTGCCAGAGCAGGGGGCTGGAGTAGGAGCTTAGCCCACTGAGGCTAGGGGAGGGGCAGCCTGCAGAAAACCATATACTGTAGTGATGAAAAAATTAATTCAATAAAATAAAAAAATCGATAGTTACATATCGCAATATTATTTAGGACGATATTATATCGATACTTTGACTCCAAGTATCGATTTGTAAAAAATCTGTTTATATTTTTTAAGCTAGGTAGCGTTAGCTAGCGCTAGTTGGCTGTAGCTGCGCCAAAACGACTGTATTTTTTTATCATAAAGATTCTACATCTTTTTAAAATAGTGAGCCAACATGTTTTCAGCACTTTTATTTCCATGACTGATCAAAACTCTCATGATCTCTTTCGTCTCTCTGCAGAAAACATAGTGAGAAATATGTAGAGAGAAAGAGAGAGAGAGAGAGAGAGAGCGAGAGCGAGAGCGAGAGCGAGAGCGAGAAAGAGAGAAGCAGAGAGAGAGAGAGAGAGAGAGAGAGAGAGAGAGAGAGAGAGAGAGAGAGAGAGAAGCGAGTACAGCCTAAATGTGCAGCGTAAGGTAAAGGGAGAACAGCAGAGTTAAACACAGAAAGCTGCTGAGACCATCAGCTATGCTCAGAGCAAAAACACTGACTCATATCATACATTATTAACAAGTCCTCAGCAGAGAGAGAGAGGGGGGGTGAGGGATAGAGAGGGGGATGAGGGAGAGTGAGGGAGGGGGAGAGAGGGAGAGAGAGATAGGAGGGAGAGGGGGATGAGGGAGAGAGAGAGGGGGATGAGGGAGAGAGAGAGGGGGGTGAGGGAGAGAGAGGGATGCGGGAGAGAGAGAGGGGGGTGAGGGAGAGAGAGGGATGCGGGAGAGAGGGGGATGAGGGAGAGAGAGAGAGGGGGGATGAGGGAGAGAGAGAGAGAGGGGGATGAGGGACAGAGAGAGAGGGGGTGAGGGAGAGAGGGGGATGAGGGAGAGAGGGGGATGAGGGAGAGAGGGGGATGAGGGACAGAGAGGGATGAGGGAGAGAGAGAGGGGGGATGAGGGAGAGCGAGAGGGGGGATGAGGGAGAGAGAGAGAGGGGGGATGAGGGAGAGAGAGAGGGGGATGAGGGAGAGAGAGAGGGGGATGAGGGAGAGAGAGAGGGGGATGAGGGAGAGAGAGGGGGATGAGGGAGAGAGAGGGGGGAGAGAGGGGAGAGAGGGGGGAGAGAGGGGGGATGGGGATGAGGGAGAGAGAGAGAGGGGCGGATGAGGGAGAGAGGGGGGGATGAGGGAGAGAGAGGGGGGATGAGGGAGAGAGAGGGGGATGAGGGAGAGAGAGAGGGGGATGAGGGATGAGGGAGAGAGAGAGAGGGGGATGAGGGAGGGAGAGAGGGGGGTGGTGGGGATGAGGGAGAGAGAAGGGGGTGGGGATGAGGGAGAGAGAGAGGGGGGGATGAGGGAGAGAGAGATGGGGATGAGGGAGAGAGAGAGGGGGATGAGAGAGAGGGGGGATGGGGGATGAGGGAGAGAGAGAGGGGGATGAGGGAGAGAGAGGGGGAGGGGGATGAGGGAGAGAGAGAGGGGGATGAGAGAGAGAGAGAGAAGAGAGAGAGAGAGAGAGAGAGAGAGAGAGAAAGAAAGAGAGGGGGGATGGGGGATGAGGGAGAGAGAGGGGGAGAGAGAGGGGGGGATGAGGAAGAGAAAGGGTGGATGAGGGAGAGAGAGAGAAGGGATGAGGAAGAGAGAGAGGGGGGATGAGGGAGAGAGAGGGGGGATGAGGGAGAGAGAGGGGGGATGAGGGAGAGAAAGGGGGGATGAGGGATGAGGGAGAGAGGGGGGGATGAGGGATGAGGGAGAGAGGGAGGGGAGATGAGGGATGAGGGAGAGAGAGAGAGAGAGAGAGGGGAGGGATGAGAGAGAGAGAGAGAGGAGGGATGAGAGAGAGAGAGAGAGAGGGGGGTGAGGGAGAGAAAGAGAAAGAGAGGGGGGATGGGGGATGAGGGAGAGAGGGGGGGATGAGGGAGAGAGAGAGGGGGGATGAGGGAGAGAGAGAGGGGGGATGAGTGAGAGAGAGGGGGGATGAGGGAGAGAGAGAGAGGGGGGGGATGGGGGAGATAGAGAGAGAGAGAGGAGGGATAAGAGAGAGAGAGAGAGGAGGGATGAGGGAGAGAGAGAGAGAGAGAGAGAGGGGGGTGAGGGAGAGAAAGAGAAAGAGAGGGGGGATGAGGGAGAGAGGGGGGATGAGGGAGAGAGAGGGGGGATGAGGGAGAGAAAGGGGGGGATGAGGGAGAGAGAGAGAGGATGAGGGAGAGAGAGGGGGGATGAGGGAGAGAGAGAGGGGGGATGAGGGAGAGAGAGAGAGAGAGAGGAGGGATAAGAGAGAGAGAGAGAGGAGGGATGAGGGAGAGAGAGAGAGAGAGAGAGAGAGAGGGGGTGAGGGAGAGAAAGAGAGGGGGGATGGGGGATGAGGGAGAGAGAGAGAGAGAGGGGGATGAGGGACAGAGAGGGGGGATGAGGGAGAGAGAGAGAGAAATGATCCCAATTCACCAACACACCCTACCTCTGTAGTTAGTACACTGCTAACAGACAGAACAGAGTGGTACAGGGCTGTCTAGCAGACAGACAGACAGAACAGAGTGGTACAGGGCTGTCTAGCAGACAGACAGACAGACAGAACAGAGTGGTACAGGGCTGTCTAGCAGACAGACAGACAGACAGAACAGAGTGGTACAGGGCTGTCTAGCAGACAGACAGACAGACAGAACAGAGTGGTACAGGGCTGTCTAGCAGACAGACAGACAGACAGAACAGAGTGGTACAGGGCTGTCTAGCAGACAGACAGACAGACAGAACAGAGTGGTACAGGGCTGTCTAGCAGACAGACAGACAGACAGAACAGAGTGGTACAGGGCTGTCTAGCAGACAGACAGACAGACAGACAGAACAGAGTGGTACAGGGCTGTCTAGCAGACAGACAGACAGACAGACAGAACAGAGTGGTACAGGGCTGTCTAGCAGACAGACAGACAGACAGAACAGAGTGGTACAGGGCTGTCTAGCAGACAGACAGACAGAACAGAGTGGTACAGGGCTGTCTAGCAGACAGACAGACAGAACAGAGTGGTACAGGGCTGTCTAGCAGACAGACAGACAGAACAGTGGTACAGGGCTGTCTAGCAGACAGACAGACAGACAGAACAGAGTGGTACAGGGCTGTCTAGCAGACAGACAGACAGACAGAACAGAGTGGTACAGGGCTGTCTAGCAGACAGACAGACAGAACAGAGTGGTACAGGGCTGTCTAGCAGACAGACAGACAGACAGAACAGAGTGGTACAGGGCTGTCTAGCAGACAGACAGACAGACAGACCAGAGTGGTACAGGGCTGTCTAGCAGACAGACAGACAGACAGAACAGAGTGGTACAGGGCTGTCTAGCAGACAGACAGACAGGCAGAACAGAGTGGTACAGGGCTGTCTAGCAGACAGACAGACAGAACAGAGTGGTACAGGGCTGTCTAGCAGACAGACAGACAGACAGAACAGAGTGGTACAGGGCTGTCTAGCAGACAGACAGACAGACAGACAGAACAGAGTGGTACAGGGCTGTCTAGCAGACAGACAGACAGAACAGAGTGGTACAGGGCTGTCTAGCAGACAGACAGACAGACAGAACAGAGTGGTACAGGGCTGTCTAGCAGACAGACAGACAGAACAGAGTGGTACAGGGCTGTCTAGCAGACAGACAGACAGACAGAACAGAGTGGTACAGGGCTGTCTAGCAGACAGACAGACAGACAGAACAGAGTGGTACAGGGCTGTCTAGCAGACAGACAGACAGACAGAACAGAGTGGTACAGGGCTGTCTAGCAGACAGACAGACAGACAGAACAGAGTGGTACAGGGCTGTCTAGCAGACAGACAGACAGAACAGAGTGGTACAGGGCTGTCTAGCAGACAGACAGACAGAACAGAGTGGTACAGGGCTGTCTAGCAGACAGACAGACAGACAGAACAGAGTGGTACAGGGCTGTCTAGCAGACAGACAGACAGACAGAACAGAGTGGTACAGGGCTGTCTAGCAGACAGACAGACAGACAGAACAGAGTGGTACAGGGCTGTCTAGCAGACAGACAGACAGACAGAACAGAGTGGTACAGGGCTGTCTAGCAGACAGACAGAACAGAGTGGTACAGGGCTGTCTAGCAGACAGACAGACAGACAGAACAGAGTGGTACAGGGCTGTCTAGCAGACAGACAGACAGACAGAACAGAGTGGTACAGGGCTGTCTAGCAGACAGACAGACAGACAGACAGAACAGAGTGGTACAGGGCTGTCTAGCAGACAGACAGACAGAACAGAGTGGTACAGGGCTGTCTAGCAGACAGACAGACAGACAGAACAGAGTGGTACAGGGCTGTCTAGCAGACAGACAGACAGAACAGAGTGGTACAGGGCTGTCTAGCAGACAGACAGACAGACAGAACAGAGTGGTACAGGGCTGTCTAGCAGACAGACAGACAGACAGAACAGAGTGGTACAGGGCTGTCTAGCAGACAGACAGACAGAACAGAGTGGTACAGGGCTGTCTAGCAGACAGACAGACAGACAGAACAGAGTGGTACAGGGCTGTCTAGCAGACAGACAGACAGACAGAACAGAGTGGTACAGGGCTGTCTAGCAGACAGACAGACAGAACAGAGTGGTACAGGGCTGTCTAGCAGACAGACAGACAGACAGAACAGAGTGGTACAGGGCTGTCTAGCAGACAGACAGACAGACAGAACAGAGTAGTACAGGGCTGTCTAGCAGACAGACAGACAGAACAGAGTGGTACAGGGCTGTCTAGCAGACAGACAGACAGAACAGAGTGGTACAGGGCTGTCAAGCAGACAGACAGACAGACAGACAGAACAGAGTGGTACAGGGCTGTCTAGCAGACAGACAGACAGACAGAACAGAGTGGTACAGGGCTGTCTAGCAGACAGACAGACAGGCAGAACAGAGTGGTACATGGCTGTCTAGCAGACAGACAGACAGAACAGAGTGGTACAGGGCTGTCAAGCAGACAGACAGACAGAACAGAGTGGTACAGGGCTGTCTAGCAGACAGACAGACAGAACAGAGTGGTACAGGGCTGTCTAGCAGACAGACAGACAGAACAGAGTGGTACAGGGCTGTCTAGCAGACAGACAGACAGACAGAACAGAGTGGTACAGGGCTGTCTAGCAGACAGACAGACAGGCAGAACAGAGTGGTACAGGGCTGTCTAGCAGACAGACAGACAGAACAGAGTGGTACAGGGCTGTCTAGCAGACAGACAGACAGAACAGAGTGGTACAGGGCTGTCAAGCAGACAGACAGACAGACAGAACAGAGTGGTACAGGGCTGTCTAGCAGACAGACAGACAGAACAGAGTGGTACAGGGCTGTCAAGCAGACAGACAGACAGACAGAACAGAGTGGTACAGGGCTGTCTAGCAGACAGACAGACAGAACAGAGTGGTACAGGGCTGTCTAGCAGACAGACAGACAGACAGAACAGAGTGGTACAGGGCTGTCTAGCAGACAGACAGACAGACAGAACAGAGTGGTACAGGGCTGTCTAGCAGACAGACAGACAGACAGAACAGAGTGGTACAGGGCTGTCTAGCAGACAGACAGACAGACAGAACAGAGTGGTACAGGGCTGTCTAGCAGACAGACAGACAGACAGACCAGAGTGGTACAGGGCTGTCTAGCAGACAGACAGACAGAACAGAGTGGTACAGGGCTGTCTAGCAGACAGACAGACAGGCAGAACAGAGTGGTACAGGGCTGTCTAGCAGACAGACAGACAGAACAGAGTGGTACAGGGCTGTCTAGCAGACAGACAGACAGACAGAACAGAGTGGTACAGGGCTGTCTAGCAGACAGACAGACAGAACAGAGTGGTACAGGGCTGTCTAGCAGACAGACAGACAGACAGAACAGAGTGGTACAGGGCTGTCTAGCAGACAGACAGACAGACAGAACAGAGTGGTACAGGGCTGTCTAGCAGACAGACAGAACAGAGTGGTACGGGGCTGTCTAGCAGACAGACAGACAGGCAGAACAGAGTGGTACAGGGCTGTCTAGCAGACAGACAGACAGAACAGAGTGGTACAGGGCTGTCTAGCAGACAGACAGACAGAACAGAGTGGTACAGGGCTGTCTAGCAGACAGACAGACAGACAGAACAGAGTGGTACAGGGCTGTCTAGCAGACAGACAGACAGACAGAACAGAGTGGTACAGGGCTGTCTAGCAGACAGACAGACAGACAGAACAGAGTGGTACAGGGCTGTCTAGCAGACAGACAGAACAGAGTGGTACGGGGCTGTCTAGCAGACAGACAGACAGGCAGAACAGAGTGGTACAGGGCTGTCTAGCAGACAGACAGACAGAACAGAGTGGTACAGGGCTGTCTAGCAGACAGACAGACAGACAGACAGAACAGAGTGGTACAGGGCTGTCTAGCAGACAGACAGACAGAACAGAGTGGTACAGGGCTGTCTAGCAGACAGACAGACAGACAGAACAGAGTGGTACAGGGCTGTCTAGCAGACAGACAGACAGAACAGAGTGGTACAGGGCTGTCTAGCAGACAGACAGACAGAACAGAGTGGTACAGGGCTGTCTAGCAGACAGACAGACAGACAGAACAGAGTGGTACAGGGCTGTCTAGCAGACAGACAGAACAGAGTGGTACAGGGCTGTCTAGCAGACAGACAGACAGAACAGAGTGGTACAGGGCTGTCTAGCAGACAGACAGACAGACAGAACAGAGTGGTACAGGGCTGTCTAGCAGACAGACAGACAGGCAGAACAGAGTGGTACAGGGCTGTCTAGCAGACAGACAGACAGAACAGAGTGGTACAGGGCTGTCTAGCAGACAGACAGACAGACAGAACAGAGTGGTACAGGGCTGTCTAGCAGACAGACAGAACAGAGTGGTACAGGGCTGTCTAGCAGACAGACAGACAGACAGAACAGAGTGGTACAGGGCTGTCTAGCAGACAGACAGACAGACAGAACAGAGTGGTACAGGGCTGTCTAGCAGACAGACAGAACAGAGTGGTACAGGGCTGTCTAGCAGACAGACAGACAGAACAGAGTGGTACAGGGCTGTCTAGCAGACAGACAGACAGACAGAACAGAGTGGTACAGGGCTGTCTAGCAGACAGACAGACAGACAGAACAGAGTGGTACAGGGCTGTCTAGCAGACAGACAGAACAGAGTGGTACAGGGCTGTCTAGCAGACAGACAGACAGAACAGAGTGGTACAGGGCTGTCTAGCAGACAGACAGACAGACAGAACAGAGTGGTACAGGGCTGTCTAGCAGACAGACAGACAGAACAGAGTGGTACAGGGCTGTCTAGCAGACAGACAGACAGAACAGAGTGGTACAGGGCTGTCTAGCAGACAGACAGACAGACAGACAGAACAGAGTGGTACAGGGCTGTCTAGCAGACAGACAGACAGACAGAACAGAGTGGTACAGGGCTGTCTAGCAGACAGACAGAACAGAACAGAGTGGTACAGGGCTGTCTAGCAGACAGACAGACAGACAGAACAGAGTGGTACAGGGCTGTCTAGCAGACAGACAGACAGAACAGAGTGGTACAGGGCTGTCTAGCAGACAGACAGAACAGAGTGGTACAGGGCTGTCTAGCAGACAGACAGACAGAACAGAGTGGTACAGGGCTGTCTAGCAGACAGACAGACAGACAGAACAGAGTGGTACAGGGCTGTCTAGCAGACAGACAGACAGACAGAACAGAGTGGTACAGGGCTGTCTAGCAGACAGACAGAACAGAGTGGTACAGGGCTGTCTAGCAGACAGACAGACAGAACAGAGTGGTACAGGGCTGTCTAGCAGACAGACAGACAGAACAGAGTGGTACAGGGCTGTCTAGCAGACAGACAGACAGACAGAACAGAGTGGTACAGGGCTGTCTAGCAGACAGACAGACAGACAGAACAGAGTGGTACAGGGCTGTCTAGCAGACAGACAGGCAGAACAGAGTGGTACAGGGCTGTCTAGCAGACAGACAGACAGACAGAACAGAGTGGTACAGGGCTGTCTAGCAGACAGACAGGCAGAACAGAGTGGTACAGGGCTGTCTAGCAGACAGACAGACAGGCAGAACAGAGTGGTACAGGGCTGTCTAGCAGACAGACAGACAGACAGAACAGAGTGGTACAGGGCTGTCTAGCAGACAGACAGACAGACAGAACAGAGTGGTACAGGGCTGTCTAGCAGACAGACAGACAGGCAGAACAGAGTGGTACAGGGCTGTCTAGCAGACAGACAGACAGAACAGAGTGGTACAGGGCTGTCTAGCAGACAGACAGACAGACAGAACAGAGTGGTACAGGGCTGTCTAGCAGACAGACAGACAGAACAGAGTGGTACAGGGCTGTCTAGCAGACAGACAGACAGACAGACAGAACAGAGTGGTACAGGGCTGGATTGAGACTCAGCCCAGTGGTTAGAAGTTAGAACAATGGCTGCAGACAGGATGAGCTGTGATTGGTTAGAGAACCATGGCTGCAGACAGGATGAGCTGTGATTGGTTAGAGAACCATGGCTGCAGACAGGATGAGCTGTGATTGGTTAGAGAGAAGCCAGGGTTAGGAGCACAGACAGACAGACAGACAGACAGACAGACAGACAGACAGACATGAAGACAGGCAGGCAGTAGTGCTGCACTATTAGTGCTTTTTTAGGTCGGTTTGGTTTCTGTTCGCAAAAAAAATTATCACGTTTTCTATTCTGTTTTTGTATATATATATTTTTTTACATGAAATTAAATTATGAAATAAAGCTTTTTAATGCAAATTCTAGAGCCAAAAATAGTGAGCATTCAATTAGCCAAAACATTGAAAATATTCCATTGTCTCTGTCGGGTCCACATTGGGTAGACATCAATAGAACAACAGTAAATTACTATGAAATAATACATTATTTCCATTGGGTATATTACGTCGTTTTTTATTTGATGACTTTATTCTTTTTAATTCCTTAAAGTCATCATCTCATCTCTGCTCAGAAAGTAGCAGCCAGCCAAACCCCATCTAACGTTATCTACAGTTGAAAAGGCAACAGTCAACTTAGTGTACACGTCCCACTGGTCCACTCACATGATGTCAATTAGCCTATCAGAAGCTTCTAAAGCCATGACATCATTTTCTGGAATTTTCCAAGCCGTTTTAAAAAGGCACCGTCAACTTAGTGTATGTAAACTTCTGACCCCACTGGAATTGTGATACAGTGAATTATAAGTAGAAATAATCTGTCTGTAAACAATTGTTGGAAAAATGACTTGTGTCATGCACAAAGTAGATGTCCTAACCGACTTGCTAAAAACTATAGTTTGTTAGCAAGACATTTATGGAGTGGTTGAAAAACGAGTTTTAATGACTCCAACCTAAGTGTCTGTAAACTTCCGACTTCAACTGTATATTCTCCCTATACTGTACCAGTGGTGTAAAGTAGTTAAGTAAAAATACTTTAAAGTACTACTTAAGTCGTTTTTTTGGGGGGGGGGGTAATCTGTACTTTACTAATTTTACTTCACTACATTCCTAAAGAAAATAATGTACTTTTTACTCAATAGATTTTTCCCCTGACACCCAAAAGTACTCGTTGCCTAGCAGGATTGGAAAATGGTCAAAATGCACGCACTTATCCAGAGAACATCCCTGGTCATCCCTACTGCCTCTGAGCATCCAGAGAACATCCCTACTGCCTCTGAGCATCCAGAGAACATCCCTGGTCATCCCTACTGCCTCTGAGCATCCAGAGAACATCCCTACTGCCTCTGAGCATCCAGAGAACATCCCTACTGCCTCTGAGCATCCAGAGAACATCCCTGGTCATCCCTACTGCCTCTGAGCATCCAGAGAACATCCCTACTGCCTCTGAGCATCCAGAGAACATCCCTACTGCCTCTGAGCATCCAGAGAACATCCCTGGTCATCCCTACTGCCTCTGAGCATCCAGAGAACATCCCTACTGCCTCTGGGCATCCAGAGAACATCCCTGGTCATCCCTACTGCCTCTGAGCATCCAGAGAACATCCCTACTGCCTCTGAGCATCCAGAGAACATCCCTGGTCATCCCTACTGCCTCTGAGCATCCAGAGAACATCCCTACTGCCTCTGAGCATCCAGAGAACATCCCTGGTCATCCCTACTGCCTCTGAGCATCCAGAGAACATCCCTACTGCATCTGAGCATCCAGAGAACATCCCTGGTCATCCCTACTGCCTCTGAGCATCCAGAGAACATCCCTACTGCCTCTGAGCATCCAGAGAACATCCCTGGTCATCCCTACTGCCTCTGAGCATCCAGAGAACATCCCTACTGCCTCTGAGCATCCAGAGAACATCCCTGGTCATCCCTACTGCCTCTGAGCGTGCCCCTGGCTATCCGTAAATTTAAATTAAATAAATAAGAAAATGGTGCCGTCTGGTTTGCTTAATATATGGGATTTGAAATGATTTATACTTTTACTTTTGATACTTTAGTATTTTTTTTGCAGTTACATTTACTTTTGGTACTTAAGTATATTTAAAACCAAATACTTTTTTCTCACGTAGTATTTTACTGGGTGACTTTCACTTTTACTTGAGTCATTTTATATTATAAAGGTAGAAAATTAGATATTTTTTCACACCACTGTACTGTCCTGTCTTTAGTCATCCTAGCCTCCCTAAGTATGCTGCAGAGCTGTCTGACCAAATCATTTGACTAGTTCTTCAAAGTAGACAAGGCATACTTTCACTAACTGTCTCTGGCCCTCTCGTCGTTGTGTACATTCCTCTCTCACGAGGTCTGTTTGTATCTAGACTAACGTAGCAGGCGTGAAAGTGTATCCGTCCAGATATCTTTATATAAATGAGGAGATGCTCATGTCTCCACCCTAAAAACAGGAGTCGTTGTCCCAAAGGTGGGAAGGAAGGCAACAAGTTTAGGTCAAAAATAAGAAACGCATTGGACTTATTTTAGACAGACTCTGATCCATCTCAGTCCGAAACTGAAATAAATGGCGGGAATGGATTATGGGATTGTAGTTCATTATCACTTTTCTGAACTGAGCTAGGTTGAATATTTGCTTAGTGAAAACTACAATTGCAGCCCTGTCCAGTCCCTACTAGGGCCAGAACGCATCCATCCTTCCTTCCTCCCCTTCCAGAGAGTAATCGCTGATCTGACTCGTCCCTTCCAGAGAGTAATCGCTGATCTGACTCGTCCCTTCCAGAGAGTAATCACTGATCTGACTCGTCCCTTCCAGAGAGTAGTCACTGATCTGACTCGTCTGGACTCGTCCCTTCCAGAGAGTAGTCACTGATCTGACTCGTCTGGACTCGTCCCTTCCAGAGAGTAATCACTGATCTGACTCGTCCCTTCCAGAGAGTAATCGCTGATCTGACTCGTCCCTTCCAGAGAGTAATCGCTGATCTGACTCGTCCCTTCCAGAGAGTAATCGCTGATCTGACTCGTCCCTTCCAGAGAGTAATCACTGATCTGACTCGTCCCTTCCAGAGAGTAGTCACTGATCTGACTCGTCTGGACTCGTCCCTTCCAGAGAGTAGTCACTGATCTGACTCGTCTGGACTCGTCCCTTCCAGAGAGTAATCACTGATCTGACTCGTCCCTTCCAGAGAGTAATCGCTGATCTGACTCGTCTGGACTCGTCCCTTCCAGAGAGTAATCACTGATCTGACTCGTCTGGACTCGTCCCTTCCAGAGAGTAATCACTGATCTGACTCGTCCCTTCCAGAGAGTAATCACTGATCTGACTCGTCCCTTCCAGAGAGTAATCGCTGATCTGACTCGTCTGGACTCGTCCCTTCCAGAGAGTAGTCGCTGATCTGACTCGTCTGGACTCGTCCCTTCCAGAGAGTAATCACTGATCTGACTCGTCTGGACTCGTCCCTTCCAGAGAGTAATCGCTGATCTGACTCGTCTGGACTCGTCCCTTCCAGAGAGTAATCGCTGATCTGACTCGTCTGGACTCGTCCCTTCCAGAGAGTAATCGCTGATCTGACTCGTCTGGACTCGTCCCTTCCAGAGAGTAATCGCTGATCTGACTCGTCTGGACTCGTCCCTTCCAGAGAGTAGTCGCTGATCTGACTCGTCTGGACTCGTCCCTTCCAGAGAGTAGTCACTGATCTGACTCGTCCCTTCCAGAGAGTAATCGCTGATCTGACTCGTCCCTTCCAGAGAGTAATCACTGATCTGACTCGTCTGGACTCGTCCCTTCCAGAGAGTAATCGCTGATCTGACTCGTCCCTTCCAGAGAGTAATCGCTGATCTGACTCGTCCCTTCCAGAGAGTAATCGCTGATCTGACTCGTCCCTTCCAGAGAGTAGTCACTGATCTGACACGGTTTGTAACATTGTTGGATAGAGGGCTCTTCTTTGCCATCTTCTTTGCATAAAGCAGGTTTTGTGGCACGTGAGTGTCTATCCAAGTCTCTAGTTGGTAAATATAGACACTGAACCAGATCGGTCAGATCCCTCATTACTAGGAAGGAAAGGAAGGTTAGGTGTCTAGAACTCAGACCCAAGCAAAAGGTTCTATTTGACATTTTTGATTGTCCATGAGACTCAATATTCAACACCAGATCCCGCCAGGCGACTAGTAGTTTGAGCATCCATGTTAGCATTAGCATCACCACTGAGACACAGAGAGAGGATGGACATCCTTACTTACACAACAGGTGACAGGCGTGTGGCCTCAGGCAGGGCAGGGCAGCGCATGGAGTAGCCTAGCCGTAGCT
Organism: Coregonus clupeaformis; assembly: GCF_020615455.1. Lineage (NCBI taxonomy): Eukaryota > Metazoa > Chordata > Actinopteri > Salmoniformes > Salmonidae > Coregonus > Coregonus clupeaformis. The sequence continues at coordinate 185,482 of NW_025533873.1, read as the reverse complement.
TAGGCATGTAGTCTAGTCGTAGCATCGGCTAGTTATAGCGTAGCTTAGCCATGTAGCCTAGTCGTAGCGTCGGCTAGCTATAGCGTAGCCTAGTCGTAGCGTCGGCTAGCTATAGCGTAGCTTAGCCATGTTGCCTAGTCATAGCGTCGGCTCGCTATAGCGTAGCTTAGCCATGTAGCCTAGTCGTAGCGTCGGCTAGCTATAGCGTAGCTTAGCCATGTTGCCTAGTCATAGCGTCGGCTAGCTATAGCGTAGCTTAGCCATGTAGCCTAGTCGTAGCGTCGGCTAGCTATAGCGTAGCTTAGCCATGTAGCCTAGTCGTAGCATCAACTAGCTGTAGCATACTGTAAAACTTCAAATTAAAAAGCTGCAATATGCAGAAATCGCTCCGCCATTTACTGGTTGCTAAAATTCTAATCGTTTGCCTAATTTCAGTTTATGTGACAAAACAAGCAGTGTAGAGAATCATTGTCTAAACCGCTGTGAAATTAGCTTTTCAATAAAACAAAAAATATGGTATTTTCAGCTGTTTGAAGCTGATGTATAAAACGAAACTTAAGAACGGGAAACATAGAAATAGCACACATAGAACAGATCTACCCCCATTCAATGCGAATAACAGATCTATAACTCACATTTCTATGTGAATTTGGTCAGGTTGACCAAAAAGTGAAATATTGCAGCTTTTAATGGCCGGGTGTTTATTTGCTTAAATCACTGAACACAACAGGTGATTATTAGAGACAGGCTTCTATTTTAGCCAGGCTTCTATTTCCTTAATGCAACGCATAGTTAAATTGTTTAATTCCAGCATTTTCTTCACTAATTTATTTTTCATTTACACGCGTCATGTTATCCTAGTATGCCTCTATTTAGGAAAAAAACACTTTTCCTTGACAGAATAATTATTCTCCTCTGACTGGATTTTCAGAAGTTCTTACTTCCACCACTAGAGGGCGATGTCTAGGGGTCTGTACTCCCAAAGTTGTTGACTGTTTTTGTGCTTGCCAGTTAGCCAGCAGTTCTCAGCAGTTAGCAGCCAATTAGATAGCAGTTCTCAGCAGTTAGCAGCCAATGGCTAGCAGTTCTCAGCAGTTAGCAGCCAATGGCTAGCAGTTCTCAGCAGTTAGCAGCCAATGGCTAGCAGTTCTCAGCAGTTAGCAGCCAATGGCTAGCAGTTCTCAGCAGTTAGCAGCCAATGGCTAGCAGTTCTCAGCAGTTAGCAGCCAGTTAGATAGCAGTTCTCAGCAGTTAGCAGCCAATGGCTAGCAGTTCTCAGCAGTTAGCAGCCAATGGCTAGCAGTTCTCAGCAGTTAGCAGCCAATGGCTAGCAGTTCTCAGCAGTTAGCAGCCAATGGCTAGCAGTTCTCAGCAGTTAGCAGCCAATGGCTAGCAGTTCTCAGCAGTAAGCAGCCAATGGCTAGCAGTTTCTTACTGGTGATAAGAACTGATGATTGCCATGATTTTTCCAAATCATTATTACATTATTTAATGTAACAAATCAAACAAACCTCGTAAATAATTCATTTAGACCCAGCGTTTATTTGAAACGGGCATTTATTTGAAACAGGTGTTTATTTGCTTAAATGTGTGCTGTTGCCCGGCTATTAAAGGGGACAGGCAGCTATTTGAGACTGCGTTTAATTGAAGTTTTAGAGTAGACTGGCTATAGCTAGCTGTAGCATCAGCTAGCTGTAGCATCAACAAGCTGTAGCATAGACTAGCTGTAGAATAGACTAGCTATAGCCAGCCGTAGCATCAACTAGCTGTAGCATAGACTAGCTATAGCCAGCCGTAGCATCAACTAGCTGTAGCATAGACTAGCTATAGCTAACCGTAGCATCAACAAGCTGTAGCATAGACTAGCTATAGCTAACCGTAGCATCAACAAGCTGTAGCATAGACTAGCTATAGCTAACCGTACCTTAGCGAGGTAGCATGGCTAAAGGTGGCGCTTCAGTGTGTCAGCAGCAGCAGCAGAACAAGCAGCACAGACTGAGAGACATGTAAAGCATCATGGGTAGGAGAGGGGTCAGGGGTGAGGGGTGAAAGATGAGCAGACGGCGGCGAACAACAGGAAGGGGCGGAGTTATCTGGAGGTTTAGTAGACAGGAAGAAGGAGCCCTATTCTCCAAATATCCCAACGAGCCAATCAGAGTTTGAACTGTGTGTCGTGTTCCCAACGAGCCAATCAGAGTTTGAACTGTGTGTCGTGTTCCCAACGAGCCAATCAGAGTTTGAACTGTGTGTCGTGTTCCCAACGAGCCAATCAGAGTTTGAACTGTGTGTTGTGTTCCCAACGAGCCAATCAGAGTTTGAACTGTGTGTCGTGTTCCCAACGAGCCAATCAGAGTTTGAACTGTGTGTCGTGTTCCCAACGAGCCAATCAGAGTTTGAACTGTGTGTCGTGTTCCCAACGAGCCAATCAGAGTTTGAACTGTGTGTCGTGTGTGAGTGTTAGGAATCTAAAAATCCCTCTCAAACCCACAGGTAGCCTTGTTCCAAACCTCAACCCTTTACCATAGCCCTCACAATCACAATGATATTTCACTGTCATCATTGAAAAGGAGTTCTCGGAGCGTGTTTGTTTTTGATCCACTGTACTTCCTGTATGATGCAGAGTTCCCACAACTAAACCCCCCGTGGACTCTGAAGGCACTACATTGTAGGGAAGGAACCCAGTACCCTGGTGCCGTGTGGGGTGGGTTTAGGAGGGATATTTGTCCAACAGAGCAAGTAGTGTGTGCAGCAGACAGACAGACAGAGAGACGAAGCTAGAGACAAGGACCACAGTGCATTGCTTTCTTTACCAAAAAAAAACAATTTAACACCTTTAATAAAGCTTCAGTACCAAAAAAAACACAACTTTTAAGAAAAAACACACATCCACACACGATCAATGTACAAAGTCCACAGCAGCTGTGAGCAAGCCAGGCAAAACCATGACAACCGCAACCACGACAACCATAACAAAAAAAATCAAGTCTAAAACCAGGAGGCAGCAGTGGCAGTGGAGAGGAAAGGGACTCTCTAAAGCGCCTGGGAGTGATGTCACCGCTGTCAGAGCCCCTCCTCTGTGGTCAGTAACCAGGAAGTGAGGTCAGTGTGGTGGAAACATTCAGAATGATGCAGGTTTTACAGTTTTGAGATGACGTGATTCCCTACGGCAAAACATCTCTATCTAACCGTTTAGCAACGTTGTGCCCTTCTGAACGGATCACATAGGGGGTGTGGGTCAGTAACCCAGGGGGGGTGTGGGTCAGTAACCCAGGGGGGTGTGGGTCAGTAACCCAGGGGGGGTGTGGGTCAGTAACCCAGGGGGGGTGTGGGTCAGTAACCCAGGGGGGTGGGTCAGTAACCCAGGGGGGTGTGGGTCAGTAACCCAGGGGGGGTGGGTCAGTAACCCAGGGGGGTGGGTCAGTAACCCAGGGGGGTGGGTCAGTAACCCAGGGGGGGTGTGGGTCAGTAACCCAGGGGGGTGTGGGTCAGTAACCCAGGGGGGTGGGTCAGTAACCCAGGGGGGTGTGGGTCAGTAACCCAGGGGGGTGTGGGTCAGTAACCCAGGGGGGTGTGGGTCAGTAACCCAGGGGGGGTGGGTCAGTAACCCAGGGGGGTGTGGGTCAGTAACCCAGGGGGGGTGGGTCAGTAACCCAGGGGGGTGGGTCAGTAACCCAGGGGGGTGTGGGTCAGTAACCCAGGGGGGTGGGTCAGTAACCCAGGGTCAGGGGGTGGGTCAGTAACCCAGGGGGGTGTGGGTCAGTAACCCAGGGGGGGTGTGGGTCAGTAACCCAGGGGGGGTGGGTCAGTAACCCAGGGGGGGTGTGGGTCAGTAACCCAGGGGGGTGGGTCAGTAACCCAGGGGGGTGTGGGTCAGTAACCCAGGGGGGGTGTGGGTCAGTAACCCAGGGGGGGTGTGGGTCAGTAACCCAGGGGGGGTGGGTCAGTAACCCAGGGGGGGTGTGGGTCAGTAACCCGGGGGGGTGGGTCAGTAACCCAGGGGGGTGGGTCAGTAACCCAGGGGGGGTGTGGGTCAGTAACCCAGGGGGGTGTGGGTCAGTAACCCAGGGGGGTGGGTCAGTAACCCGGGGGGTGGGTCAGTAACCCAGGGGGGGTGGGTCAGTAACCCAGGGGGGGGGTGGGTCAGTAACCCAGGGGGGTGTGGGTCAGTAACCCAGGGGGGTGGGTCAGTAACCCAGGGGGGGTGGGTCAGTAACCCAGGGGGGTGTGGGTCAGTAACCCAGGGGGGTGGGTCAGTAACCCAGGGGGGTGGGTCAGTAACCCAGGGGGGTGGGTCAGTAACCCAGGGGGGGGGTGTGGGTCAGTAACCTTGATCGAAGGAGTCGTCGTCGGAGGAGCTAAGCCCCGCCTCCTGCAGCAGGAGGGATAAGTGCTTCTGTTTCCTCTCCCGAGCCGCCTGATTGGACGAGGAGGGGGACGGTCTCTTCCTGGGCGGGGCTGTGTGGGGTCGCGACCCTGAGAGGGGGGGACAGTCCGCCCAGGGGACATCCTCTTCAGAGTCAGAGTCTGGTGAATAAACACACATTAACATGTTGGTCATTTAGCAGACGCTCTTATCCAGAGAGACATACAGTTAGTATATTCATATTAAGACAGCTAGGTGGGACAACCACATATTACAGTAGTTAGTATATTCATATTAAGACAGCTAGGTGGTACAACCACATATTACAGTAGTTAGTATATTCATATTAAGACAGCTTGGTGGTACAACCACATATTACAGTAGTTAGTATATTCATATTAAGACAGCTAGGTGGGACAACCACATATTACAGTAGTTAGTATATTCATATTAAGACAGCTAGGTGGGACAACCACATATTACAGTAGTTAGTATATTCACATTAAGATAGCTAGGTGGGACAACCACATATTACAGTAGTTAGTATATTCATATTAAGACAGCTAGGTGGGACAACCACATATTACAGTAGTTAGTATATTCATATTAAGACAGCTAGGTGGGACAACCACATATTACAGTAGTTAGTATATTCACATTAAGACAGCTAGGTGGGACAACCACATATTACAGTAGTTAGTATATTCACATTAAGACAGCTAGGTGGGACAACCACATATTACAGTAGTTAGTATATTCACATTAAGACAGCTAGGTGGGACAACCACATATTACAGTAGTTAGTATATTCACATTAAGACAGCTAGGTGGGACAACCACATATTACAGTAGTTAGTATATTCATATTAAGACAGCTAGGTGGTACAACCACATATTACAGTAGTTAGTATATTCACATTAAGACAGCTAGGTGGGACAACCACATATTACAGTAGTTAGTATATTCACATTAAGACAGCTAGGTGGGACAACCACATATTACAGTAGTTAGTATATTCATATTAAGACAGCTAGGTGGGACAACCACATATTACAGTAGTTAGTATATTCACATTAAGACAGCTAGGTGGGACAACCACATATTACAGTAATTAGTATATTCACATTAAGATAGCTAGGTGGGACAACCACATATTACAGTAGTTAGTATATTCACATTAAGATAGCTAGGTGGGACAACCACATATTACAGTAATTAGTATATTCACATTAAGATAGCTAGGTGGGACAACCACATATTACAGTAATTAGTATATTCACATTAAGATAGCTAGGTGGGACAACCACATATTACAGTAATTAGTATATTCACATTAAGATAGCTAGGTGGGACAACCACATATTACAGTCATAGTACAATAAGTACCTTTTCCTCAATAAAGTAGAAGATGGGCTCTACTGTCCCTCACTACATGATCAAAAGTATGTGGACACCTGCTCGTCCAACACCTCATTCCAAAATCATGGTCATTAATATGGAGTTGGTTCCCCCCTTTGCTGCTATAACAGCCTCCACTCTTCTGGGAAGGCTTTCCACTAGATGTTGGAACATTGCTGTGGGGACTTGCTTCCATTCAGCCACGAGAGCATTAGTGAGGTCGGGCACTGATGTTGGGCGATTAGACCTGGCTTGCAGTCGGCGTTCCAATTCATCCCAAAGGTGTTCGATGGGGGTTGAGGTCAGGGCTCTGTGCAGGCCAGTCAAGTTCTTCCACACCGATCTCGACAAACTATTTCTGTATGGACCCCGCTTTGTGCACGGGGGCATTGTCATGCTGAAACAGGAAAGGGCCTTCCCCAAACTGTTGCCACAAAGGTGGAAACACAGAATCGTCTAGAATGTCATTGTTTGCTGTAGCGTTAAGATTTCCCTTCACTGGAACTAAGGGGCCAAGACCGAACCATGAAAAACAGCCCCTGACCATTATTCCTCCTCCACCAAACGTTACAGTTGGCACTATGCATTCGGACAGGTAGCGTTCTCCTGGCATCCGCCAAACCCAGATTCGTCCATTGGACTGCCAGATGGTGAAGCGTGATTCATCACTCCAGAGAACACGTTTCCACTGCTCCAGAGTCCAATGGCGGCGAGCTTTACACCACTCCAGCCGACGCTTGGCATTGCGCATGGTGATCTTAGGCTTGTGTGCGGCTGCTCGGCCATGGAAACCCATTTCATGAAGCTCCCGACGAACAGTTATTGTGCTGACGTTGCTTCCAGAGGCAGTGAGCATTGCTACGCACTTCAGCACTCGGCGGTCCCGTTCTGAGAGTTTGGTGTGGCCTACCACTTCGCGGCTGAGCCGTTGTTGCTCCTAGACGTTTCCACTCCACAATAACAGCACTTACAGTTGACAGGGGCAGCTCTAGCAGGGCAGAAATTTGACAAACTGACTTGTTGGAAAGGTGGCATCCTATGACGGTGCCGCGTTTAAAAGTCACTAAGCTCTTCAGTAAGGAAATTCTACTGCCAGTGTTTGTCTATGGAGATCGCATGGCTGTGTGCTCAATTTGATACACCTGTCAGCAACGGATCTGGCTGAAATAGAATCTACTAATATGAAGGGGTGCCCACATACTGCTGTATATATAGTATAGCTTCAGCTGGTTCAGGTTCATGTGATATATTATATGATATATGATATGATATGATATGATATATATATATAGAAGCTGGTTCCACCATTGGGGTGCCAGGACAGAGAAGAGCTGGGACTGGGCTGAGTGGGAGCTGACCTCTCATAGGGGTGGGAGGGTCAAGAGACCAGAGGTGGCAGAACGGAGTGTTCAGGTTGGGGTGTAGGGTTGGAGCACAGCCTGAAGGTAGGGACTCAGGTTGGGGTGTAGGGTTGGAGCATAGCCTGAAGGTAGGGACTCAGGTTGGGGTGTAGGGTTGGAGCATAGCCTGAAGGTAGGGACTCAGGTTGGGGTGTAGGGTTGGAGCATAGCCTGAAGGTAGGGACTCAGGTTGGGGTGTAGGGTTGGAGCATAGCCTGAAGGTAGGGACTCAGGTTGGGGTGTAGGGTTGGAGCATAGCCTGAAGGTAGGGATGGGCAGTTCCTCTTGCTGCTCCGTAGGTAAGCACCATGGTCTTGTAGTGGATGTGAGCTTCCAGTGGAGTGTGCGGAGGAGCGTGGTGACATGAGAGAACTTGGGAAGGTTGAAACCCAGGCGCGTTGCAGCGTGCTGGATAAGTTACAGGGGTTTGATGGCATAACCGGGTAGCCTAGCCAACAGTGAGTTTCAGTAGTGCAGATGGGAGAGGACAAGTGCCTGGATTAGGACCTGCGCCGCTTCCACACTACGCTAACACACAGACATCACGCTAACCCACACAGACATCACGCTAACACACACAGACATCACGCTAACACACACAGACATCACGCTAACACACACAGACATCACGCTAACACACACAGATATCACGCTAACACACACAGACACCACGCTAACACACACAGACACCACGCTAACACACACAGACACCACGCTAACACACACAGACACCACGCTAACACACACAGACACCACGCTAACACACACAGACATCACGCTAACACACACAGACATCACGCTAACACACACAGACATCACGCTAACACACACAGACATCACGCTAACACACACAGACATCACGCTAACACACACAGACACCACGCTAACACACAGACATCACGCTAACACACACAGACATCACGCTAACACACACAGACATCACGCTAACACACACAGACACCACGCTAACACACACAGACACCACGCTAACACACACAGACACCACGCTAACACACACAGACACCACGCTAACACAGACAGACACCACGCTAACACAGACAGACACCACGCTAACACAGACAGACACCATGCTAACACAGACAGACACCACGCTAACACAGACAGACACCACGCTAACACACACAGACACCACGCTAACACACACAGACACCACGCTAACACACACAGACACACACAGACACCACGCTAAAACACACAGACACCACGCTAACACACAGACACCACACTAACACACAGACACCACGCTAACACACAGACACCACGCTAACACAGACAGACACCACGCTAACACACACAGACACCACGCTAACACACACAGACACCACGCTAACACACACACACACCACACTAACACACACAGACACCACGCTAACACACAGACACCACGCTAACACACAGACACCACGCTAACACAAACAGACATCACGCTAACACACACAGACATCACGCTAACACACACAGACACCACGCTAACACACAGACACCACGCTAACACACAGACACCACGCTAACACAAACAGACATCACGCTAACACACACAGACATCACGCTAACACACACAGACACCACGCTAACACACAGACACCCTGTTAACACACACAGACACCACGCTAACACACAGACACCACGCTAACACACAGACACCACGCTAACACACACAGACACCACGCTAACACACACAGACACCACGCTAACACACAGACACCCCACGCTAAAACAGACACCACTTTAACACACACACCCCGTTAACACACGTACACCCTGTTAACACACACACCACACTAACACACAGACACACACACTTAGACACCACACTAACACAGACACACCACACTAACACACCCATATATACTGAGTCAGTCTGTAACGGTTTACACACCGTACTAACAAAGTGTAACTCACTGTAGTCGTAGCTGGAGCGTTGAGAGGAAGAGCGAGGAGGAGGAGAAAACGTCTTCCTCTGACCTCTAACCTTTCCACCTCCGCCCATCTTCTGTTTCCCTCCTGTTCCAGATGCCGTCCGGCGGGTGGTACTGAGTACGGACAGGGAGAGAGCTCTGTCCAGGTCACAGGCTAGCTGCTCCTGTTCACACACACCACCAGCCTTGAAGACCTGCTGGTGGGAACACACACACACCGTTACACACACACACACACACACACACACACACACACGTTACACACACACACACACACACACACACACACACACACACACACACACACAGTTACACACACACACACACACACACACACACAGTTACACACACACACACACCGTTACACACACACACAGCGTTACACACACACACACACACACCGTTACACACACACACACACACACAGCGTTACACACACACACCGTTACACACACACACACCGTTACACACACACACACCGTTACACACACCGTTACACACACACAGACACGTTACACACACACACACACACACCGTTACACACACACACACCGTTACACACACACACACCGTTACACACACACACACACCGTTACACACACACACACCGTTACACACACACACACACCGTTACACACACACACACCGTTACACACACACACACCGTTACACACACACACACACCGTTACACACACACACACACACACCGTTACACACACACACACACACCGTTACACACACATACACACACACACCGTTACACACACACACACACACACACACCGTTACACACACACACACCGTTACACACACACACACACCGTTACACACACACACACCGTTACACACACACACACCGTTACACACACACACACACCGTTACACACACACACCGTTACACACACACCGTTACACACACACACACACACCGTTACACACCGTTACACACACACACACCGTTACACACACACACCGTTACACACACACACACACACACCGTTACACACACACACACACCGTTACACACACACACACACACCGTTACACACCGTTACACACACACACACCGTTACACACACACACACACCGTTACACACCGTTACACACACACACACACACACCGTTACACACCGTTACACACACACACACACCGTTACACACACACACCGTTACACACACACACACACACCGTTACACACACACACACACCGTTACACACACACACCGTTACACACCGTTACACACACACACACACACCGTTACACACACACACACACACACCGTTACACACCGTTACACACACACACCGTTACACACACACACACCGTTACACACCGTTACACACACCGTTACACACCGTTACACACACACACACCGTTACACACACACACACCGTTACACACCGTTACACACCGTTACACACACACACACCGTTACACACACACACACCGTTACACACCGTTACACACACACACACATACACCGTTACACACGCACAGTTTCACACACACCGTTACACACACACACACCGTTACACACCGTTACACACACACACCGTTACACACACACACACCGCTACACACACACACACACACACATACACCGTTACACACGCACAGTTTCACACACACCGTTACACACACACACCGTTACACACACACACACACACACCTTTACACACCATTACACACACACACACCGTTACACACCGTTACACACCGTTATACACACCGTTACACACCGTTACACACACACACAGTTACACACACACACACCGTTACACATTACACACACACCGTTATACACATACACACACCGTTACACACACACACACACACCATTACACACACACAGTTACACACACACACCGTTACACACACACACCGTTACACACATACACACACCGTTACACACACCGTTACACACATACACACCCCGTTACACACAACACACCCACACGTTACACACAACACACCCACACGTTACACACAACACACCCACACGTTACACACAACACACCCACCCCGTTACCCCCCCCCGTACCTCCAGAGAGTGACTGGTGGACGGCTCCTGATCCTGCCAACTCCTCTCCTCTCCTCCCTCCATCTCATCCTCCTCTCTGGCACAGTGGAATCTCTTCCTCCCTCCATTCCTCGCCTCAGAGTACCGCACCGTCCTGCCCAGCCTGACACACACACACACACGTTAGGAACACACACACACACACACACACACACGTTAGCACTCCTTTAGAAGTCCAGTCCTCCTCATGAAGCATGGTCAGTAAATGGAACAGCAGCCTGTCCTCATTCAGTCTCAATGAGAGCTAATATACACACACACACACACACACACACACACACACACACACACATATATACACAGTGAGCTCCAAAAAGGTGTGTCCAAACCTTTGACTGGTACTGTATAGACCCAGAGATGTATAGACCCAGAGATGTATAGACCCAGAGATGTATAGACCCAGAGATGTATAGACCCAGAGATATATATAGACCCAGATACAGTACCGGTCAACACCTACTCATTCAAGGGTTTTTCTTTATTTGTACTATTTTCTACATTGTAGAATAATAGTGAAGACATCAAAACTATGAAATAACACATATGGAATCATGTAGTAACCACAAAAAAGTGTTAAACAAATCAAAATATATTTGAGATTTGAGATTCTTCAAATAGCCACCCTTTGCCTTGATGACAGCTTTACCATAAAGGCCTGGTTGGTGGAGTGCTGCAGAGATGGTTGTCCTTCTGGAACATTCTCCCATCTCCACAGAGGAACTCTAGAGCTCTGACATAGTGACCATCGGGTTCTTGGTCACCTCCCTGACCAAGGCCCTTCTCCCCCGATTGCTCAGTTTGGCCGGGCAGCCAGCTCTAGGAAGAGTCTTGGTGGTTCCAAACTTCTTCCATTTAAGAATGATGGAGGCCACTGTGTTCTTGGGGACCTTCAATGCTGCAGACATTTTTTGGTACCCTTCCCCAGATCTGTGACTTGACACAATCCTGTCTCGGCACTCTACGGACAATTCCTTCGACCTCATAGCTTGGTTTTTGCTCTGACATGCACTGTCAACTTGAGACCTTATATAGACGGGTGTGTGCCTTTCCAATCATGTCCTATCAATTGAATTTACCACAGGTGGACTCCAATCAAGTTGCCTGTTTGATTACCTTACGGAGGGAATAACTACACTGTTTGTATTCTGCCATATTCCCAGTCACCTTGCCATGGTTAAATGCGAGGGTTCGCACATTCAGTTTTATTGCCGAATGCTGCCGTCTTATCCACGGTTTCTGGTTTGGGTAGGTTTTAATAATCGCCGTGTGAACAACATCCCCTATACACTTCCTGATGAACTCAGTCACCGTGTCTGTGTATACGTCAATGTTATTCTCAGAGGCTACCCGGAATATATATCCCAGTCCACGTGATCAAAACAATCTTGAAGCATGGATTGCGATTGGTCAGACCAGCGTTGAATAGACCTTAGCACGGGTACTTCCTGTTTGAGTTTCTGCCTATAGGAAGGGAGGAGCAAAATTGAGTTGTCATCGGATTTGCTGAAGGGAGGGCGGGGGAGGGCCGTGTAGGCGATTAGCCTGATCTAATGTTTTCCCTAAAAACAGTCAATGTGTTGATAAAACTTTGCTTTGTTAAAATCCCCAGCTACTTTAAAATGCGGCCACAGGATACGTGGTTTTCCAGTTTGCACCAAGTCCAGTGTAGCTCCTTCTTGAGGGTCGTCGTGGTAACAGCTTGAGGGGGAATATACACGGCCGTGACTATAACCGAAGAGAATTCTCTTGGGAGGTAATACGGTCGACATTTGGACTTGTTCTTCACAATCACACCCC
>NW_025533873.1:140000-165000 GCF_020615455.1 Coregonus clupeaformis | reverse complement strand
TTGTGGGTGTGTGGGAGGTAGAGGAGCGCAGGGCTGTGGGGCTGAGGGGAGGCTGGCGTGTGGTGTGTGTAACTGCGTGTGCGTGTGGGTGAGATGCGTGTGTTTGAGGCTGGGATGTGTGTGTAACTGCGTGTGCGTGTGGGTGAGATGCGTGTGTTTGAGGCTTGGCTCTCCGTCCCTCTCTACGTGGCTGAGGGTCAGAGGGCCGGAGGTCTGGAGCAGAGGGCCCAGGGCAGCGGGACTCATGCCCAGCTGGGGTGGCTCCTGGTCGGGGTCACGCTTCAGCGAGGTCCCCTGGTCCGGCCGGAGCTCCGGGCCCCGAGGCTTCACGTCTGGAGCTGTGGCCCGCGGCAGAGGAGGCAGGGTGGAGACCGGGGGGTGTGTGTTCAACCCCGCTGGTTGGGTGAGGGGGCGGGGGGGGAATGGGGCGCCGAACGGAGCGGTGATGGACTGGTAAGGATAACCAGGGGTGATATCTGTCCCCACACACACACACACACACACACACACACACACACACACACACACACACACACACACACACACACACACACACACACACACACACACACACACACACACACACACACACACACACACACACACACACACACACACACACACACACACAGGGTCAGATAAATAATACACATGATCCCTCTCATCTAGCAATGGTGTATCTGAACAGACTGGTTGTATATAGAGAACAGAACAATATAACAGAATATAACAGAATATAACATAACATAACAGAACAATATAACAGAATATAACATAACAGAATATAACAGAATATAACAGAATATAATATAACAGAATATAACATAACAGAATATAACAGAATATAACAGAATATAACATAACAGAATATAACAGAATATAACATAAAGAATATAACAGAATATAACAGAATATAACAAATACATAACAGAATATAACAGAATATAACATACAGAATATAACAATATAACAGAATATAACATAACAGAATATAACAGAATATAACAGAATATAACATAACAGAATATAACAGAATATAACATAACAGAATATAACAGAATATAACATAACAGAATATAACAGAATATAACATAACAGAATATAACAGAATATAACAGAATATAACAGAACAGAATATAACAGAATATAACAGAACAGAATATAACAGAATATAACAGAATATAATATAACAGAATATAACAGAATATAATATAACAGAATATAACAGAATATAACATAACAGAATATAACAGAATATAACAGAATATAACATAACAGAATATAACAGAATATAACAGAATATAACATAACAGAATATAACAGAATATAACATAACAGAATATAACAGAATATAACATAACAGAATATAACATAACAGAATATAACATAACAGAATATAACAGAATATAACAGAATATAACAGAACAGAATATAACAGAATATAACAGAACAGAATATAACAGAATATAACAGAATATAATATAACAGAATATAACAGAATATAACATAACAGAATATAACAGAATATAACAGAATATAACAGAACAGAATATAACAGAATATAACAGAACAGAATATAACAGAATATAACAGAATATAATATAACAGAATATAACATAACAGAATATAATATAACATAACAGAATATAACAGAATATAACATAACAGAATATAACAGAATATAACAGAATATAACATAACAGAATATAACAGAATATAACATAACAGAATATAACAGAATATAACATAACAGAATATAACATAACAGAATATAACATAACAGAATATAACAGAATATAACAGAATATAACAGAACAGAATATAACAGAATATAACAGAACAGAATATAACAGAATATAACAGAATATAATATAACAGAATATAACAGAATATAATATAACAGAATATAACAGAATATAACATAACAGAATATAACAGAATATAACAGAATATAACATAACAGAATATAACAGAATATAACAGAATATAACATAACAGAATATAACAGAATATAACAGAACAGAATATAACAGAATATAACAGAATATAATATAACAGAATATAACATAACAGAATATAATATAACATAACAGAATATAACAGAATATAACAGAATATAACAGAATATAACAGAATATAACAGAATATAACAGAATATAATATAACAGAATATAACATAACAGAATATAATATAACATAACAGAATATAACAGAATATAACAGAATATAACAGAATATAACAGAATATAACAGAACAGAATATAACAGAATATAACAGAATATAATATAACATAACAGAATATAACAGAATATAACAGAATATAACAGAACAGAATATAACAGAATATAACAGAATATAATATAACAGAATATAATATAACAGAATATAACAGAATATAACAGAATATAACAGAATATAACAGAACAGAATATAACAGAATATAACAGAATATAATATAACATAACAGAATATAACAGAATATAACAGAATATAACAGAATATAACAGAATATAATATAACAGAATATAACAGGAGGCTCACCTGGGTAGATTCTGTGAAAGGGGGCGGTGGTCTGTTTCTCCCCCCTCTCTCTCCCCCCCTCCTCTCCCTCGTCAGCGTCCTGCTTGGGTCTCAGGGGGGAGGCAGAGCGTGGGGCGGCGGTGCGAGGTAGGGGAGAGGAGGGGTGAGACCCCTCTCTCCGGACCTCCTGGTGTTTGAGAGCGGGCCTGGGGGAGGGCAGGGGGGTGACGGAGGAGGGGGGAGGCGAACGGAGGGGAGTTTTATGGGAGTGGAGTGAGGGGGAGGGAGTGGGGCGTGGCGAGGGGCGGGGTTTGGGCTCGGAACTCCTCTTATCCGTCTTGTCTTCCAGCGCCGCCCTCTGTTCACTGGCCTTCAGACGCTCCTACAGCAGAGGGGGGTGTAACACTATGTTTATGGGCAGTGTGTGTGTGTGTGTGTGTGTGTGTGTGTGTGTTGTGTGTGTCTGTGTATCCTCAGCACCAGTTGATCATCAACAGTTAGGTGTGTATTGGGTGTGTATTAGGTGTGTATTGGGTGTGTATTGGGTGTGTATTGGGTGCTGATAATCAACAGTTAGGTTTGTATTATGTGTGTATTAGGTGTATAGTATGTGTGTATTGGGCGTGTATTGGGCGTGTATTGGGCGTGTGTCATGTATGTATTGGACTTGGATTGGGTTACATCAGGCATATATTATATGTGTATTGGATGTGTATTGGGTGTGTATTATGTGTGTATTATGTGTATATGGTGTGTATTATGTGTGTATTATGTGTATATGGTGTGTATTAGGTGTGTATTGGGTGTATATCGGGGGTGTATTATGTGTGTATATGGTGTGTATTATGTGTGTGTTGGGTGTATTGGGTGTGTATTGGGTGTGTATTAGGTGTGTGTTGTATGTGTATTGGGTGTGTATTGGGTATGTATTGGGTGTGTATTGGGTGTATATTGTGTGTGTATTAGGTGTGTATTGGGTGTTTGTTGTGTGTGTATTTTGTATGTATTTTGTGTGTATTTGTGTGTATCAGGTGTGTATTTGTGTGTGTATCGGGTGTGTATTAGGTGTGTATATGTTGTGTTGGATGTGTATTTGGTGTGTATTGGGTGTGTATTGGGTGTGTATTGGGTGTGTATTATGTGTATATTGGGTGTGTATTAGGCGTGTATTAGGTGTGTATCGGGTGTGTATTATGTGTATATTGGGTGTATATTAGGCGTGTATTAGGCGTGTATTATGTGTGTATTAGGCGTCTATTAGGCGTGTATTAGGCGTGTATTAGGCGTGTATTAGGCGTGTATTATGCGTGTATTAGGCGTGTATTAGGCGTGAATCCTCACCACCAGTTGAGCGTTCCTCTGCAGCTCCAGGACCTGAGCGGCATGTTGTTGGATGATCATCAGTTCATGTTGCCTCAGCATCTGTTGTTGCGACAGCATCTGGAGCTGAGCGGCGTGCTGCAGAGAACTGCCTGCTCCATACACCGCCGGCCACACGGGGGCGCCACCACCATCCAACACGTCTCCTCCTGCAGGGGGTGGACGCAATGTAGGTGTTTACGCCTGACAAAAAACAGTTACACACACCTACACACCCCCCCCAGCCATCCATCTACATCATACCATAGTGTGGTATATGGTCTGTGGTTATAACCATCAGCTGTCCTGACTGGGGGTCTCTAGCCAGCTGGTAGGGGGGGAGGGCCTGGTGCAGGGGGGAGGGGCCTAAACCTGGGGGAGGAGAGAGAGAGAGAGAGAGAGAGAGAGAGAGAGAGAGAGAGAGAGAGAGAGAGAGACAGAGAGAGAGAGAGAGAGAGAGAGAGGGAGAGAGAGAGAGAGTGGGAGAGAGGCAGAGAGAGAGAGACAGAGAGAGAGAGAGAGAGAGAGAGAGAGAGAGAGAGAGAGAGAGAGAGAGAGAGATATTGTTAATCCATTATGGCAACTTCACAGCTCATCAAAGACTCCTCAAAGGGTTAGGATATTGGGGGATGAGTAACTGGTTAGGATATTGAGTGTCAACGTTCTAATGTCAATGCTTGTATGTAGGGTGGTGTGTGTGTGTGTGTGTGTACCGTAGGGTGGTGTGTGTGTGTGTGTGTGTGTACCGTAGGGTGGTGTGTGTGTGTGTGTGTGTGTGTGTGTACCGTAGGGTGGTGTGTGTGTGTGTGTGTGTGTGTGTGTACCGTAGGGTGGTGTGTGTGTGTGTGTGTGTGTGTACCATAGGGTGGTGTGTGTGTGTGTGTGTGTGTGTGTGTACCGTAGGGTGGTGTGTGTGTGTGTGTGTGTGTGTACCGTAGGGTGGTGTGTGTGTGTGTGTGTGTGTACCGTAGGGTGGTGTGTGTGTGTGTGTGTGTGTGTACCGTAGGGTGGTGTGTGTGTGTGTGTGTGTGTGTGTTACCGTAGGATGGTGTGTGTGTGTGTGTGTGTGTACCGTAGGGTGGTGTGTGTGTGTGTGTGTGTGTACCGTAGGGTGGTGTGTGTGTGTGTGTGTGTGTGTGTGTGTGTGTGTGTACCGTAGGGTGGTGTGTGTGTGTGTGTGTGTGTGTGTGTGTGTGTGTGTGTACCGTAGGGTGGTGTGTGTGTGTGTGTGTGTGTGTGTGTGTACCGTAGGGTGGTGTGTGTGTGTGTGTGTGTGTACCGTAGGGTGGTGTGTGTGTGTGTGTGTGTGTGTGTGTGTGTGTGACCGTAGGGTGGTGTGTGTGTGTGTGTGTGTGTGTGTGTGTGTGTGTGTACCGTAGGGTGGTGTGTGTGTGTGTGTGTGTACCGTAGGGTGGTGTGTGTGTGTGTGTGTGTACCGTAGGGTGGTGTGTGTGTGTGTGTGTGTACCGTAGGGTGGTGTGTGTGTGTGTGTGTGTGTGTGTGTACCATAGGGTGGTGTGTGTGTGTGTGTGTGTGTGTGTGTGTACCGTAGGGTGGTGTGTGTGTGTGTGTGTGTGTACCGTAGGGTGGTGTGTGTGTGTACCATAGGGTGGTGTGTGTGTGTGTGTACCGTAGGGTGGTGTGTGTGTGTGTGTGTGTGTACCGTAGGGTGGTGTGTGTGTGTGTGTGTACCGTAGGGTGGTGTGTGTGTGTGTGTGTGTGTGTACCGTAGGGTGGTGTGTGTGTGTGTGTGTGTTACCGTAGGGTGGTGTGTGTGTGTGTGTGTTACCGTAGGGTGGTGTGTGTGTGTGTGTGTGTACCGTAGGGTGGTGTGTGTGTGTGTGTGTGTACCGTAGGTTGGTGTGTGTGTGTGTGTGTGTGTGTACCGTAGGGTGGTGTGTGTGTGTGTGTGTGTGTGTGTACCGTAGGGTGGTGTGTGTGTGTGTGTGTGTGTACCGTAGGGTGGTGTGTGTGTGTGTGTGTGTGTACCATAGGGTGGTGTGTGTGTGTGTACCATAGGGTGGTGTGTGTGTGTGTGTGTGTGTGTGTGTGTGTGTGTGTGTACCGTAGGGTGGTGTGTGTGTGTGTGTGTGTGTGTACCGTAGGGTGGTGTGTGTGTGTGTGTGTGTACCGTAGGGTGGTGTGTGTGTGTGTGTGTGCCGTAGTGTGTGTGTGTGTGTGTACCGTAGGGTGGTGTGTGTGTGTGTGTGTGTGTGTACCGTAGGGTGGTGTGTGTGTGTGTGTGTGTGTGTACCGTAGGGTGGTGTGTGTGTGTGTGTGTGTGTGTGACCGTAGGGTGGTGTGTGTGTGTGTGTGTGTGTACCGTAGGGTGGTGTGTGTGTGTGTGTGTGTGTACCATAGGGTGGTGTGTGTGTGTGTACCATAGGGTGGTGTGTGTGTGTGTACCATAGGGTGGTGTGTGTGTGTGTGTGTGTGTGTGTACCATAGGGTGGTGTGTGTGTGTGTGTGTGTGTGTGTGTGTGTACCGTAGGGTGGTGTGTGTGTGTGTACCATAGGGTGGTGTGTGTGTGTGTACCATAGGGTGGTGTGTGTGTGTGTGTGTGTGTACCATAGGGTGGTGTGTGTGTGTGTACCGTAGGGTGGTGTGTGTGTGTGTGTGTGTGTACCATAGGGTGGTGTGTGTGTGTGTACCATAGTGTGGTGTGTGTGTGTGTGTGTGTACCGTAGGGTGGTGTGTGTGTGTGTACCATAGTGTGGTGTGTGTGTGTGTGTGTGTACCGTAGGGTGGTGTGTGTGTGTGTACCGTAGGGTGGTGTGTGTGTGTGTGTGTGTGTACCGTAGGGTGGTGTGTGTGTGTGTGTGTGTACCGTAGGGTGGTGTGTGTGTGTGTGTGTGTACCGTAGGGTGGTGTGTGTGTGTACCATAGGGTGGTGTGTGTGTGTGTGTGTGTGTGTACCGTAGGGTGGTGTGTGTGTGTGTGTGTGTACCGTAGGGTGGTGTGTGTGTGTGTGTGTGTACCGTAGGGTGGTGTGTGTGTGTGTGTGTGTGTACCATAGGGTGGTGTGTGTGTGTGTGTGTGTGTACCGTAGGGTGGTGTGTGTGTGTGTACCATAGGGTGGTGTGTGTGTGTGTACCATAGGGTGGTGTGTGTGTGTGTGTGTACCGTAGGGTGGTGTGTGTGTGTGTGTGTGTACCGTAGGGTGGTGTGTGTGTGTGTACCATAGTGTGGTGTGTGTGTGTGTGTGTGTACCGTAGGGTGGTGTGTGTGTGTGTACCATAGTGTGGTGTGTGTGTGTGTGTGTGTACCGTAGGGTGGTGTGTGTGTGTGTGTGTGTACCGTAGGGTGGTGTGTGTGTGTGTACCATAGGGTGGTGTGTGTGTGTGTGTGTGTGTGTGTGTGTGTGTGTGTGTGTGTGTGTGTGTGTACCGTAGGGTGGTGTGTGTGTGTGTGTGTGTACCATAGGGTGGTGTGTGTGTGTGTACCATAGTGTGGTGTGTGTGTGTGTGTGTGTACCGTAGGGGGATCCGGACAGCCAGATGGGGGGTGCTCCTGGGCGGGGCATCCAGGGGTGAGAGGTCAGGGGGGAGGGGTCGTGGGGCCAGCGGGCGGAGCCTCCAGTCACCATGAGGTTGGAGGTCATCAGGTTAGAGGTCAGGGCGCTGGACACCAGGGGGGGGTGCATCTGGGTGAACTCTGCCAGCTCCTTACTCTCTCTGAACACACACACACACACACACACACACTCATATAAAAACATCTAATTCATAGCACTCTTTAAATCCATCCTTGATAGGGAGTGATCGAGTGCACACACTTCAGGGAGAACGGAATCAAACCCTTAACCCAACCAGGGAACCAACTCCTAACCCAACCAGAGAACCAACCCCTCTGTAGCTCAGCTGGTAGAGCACGGCGCTTGTAACGCCAAGGTAGTGGGTTCGATCCCCGGGACCACCCATACACGAAAATAAAAAATAAATAAATGTATGCACGCATGACTGTAAGTCTCTTTGGATAAAAGCGTCTGCTAAATGGCATATTATTATAGGGAACCAACCCCTAACCCAACCAGGGAACCAACCCCTAACCCAACCTGGGAACCAACCCTTTACCCAACCAGGGAACCAACCCCTAACCCAACCAGGGAACCAACCCCTAACCCAACCAGGGAACCAACCCCTAACCCAACCAGGGAACCAACCCCTAACCCAACCAGGGAAACAACCCCTAACCCAACCAGGGAACCAACCCCTAACCCAACCAGGGAACCAACCCCTAACCCAACCAGGGAACCAACCCCTAACCCAACCAGGGAACCAACCCCAAACCCAACCAGGGAACCAACCCCTAACCCAACCAGGGAACCAACCCCTAACAACCAGGGAACCAACCCCTAACCCAACCAGGGAACCAACCCCTAACCCAACCAGGGAACCAACCCTAACCAACCAGGGAACCAACCCCTTACCCAACCAGGGAACCAACCCCAACCCAACCAGGGAACCAACCCCTAACCCAACCAGGGAACCAACCCCTTACCCAACCAGGGAACCAACCCCTAACCCAACCAGGAACCAACCCCTAACCCAACCAGGGAACCAACCCCTAACCCAACCAGGGAACCAACCCCCTAACCCAACCAGGGAACCAACCCCTTACGCAACCAGGGAACCAACCCCTAACCCAACCAGGGAACCAACCCCTAACCCAACCAGGGAACCAACCCCTAACCCAACCAGGGAACCAACCCCTAACCCAACCAGGGAACCAACCCCTAACCCAACCAGGGAACCAACCCTAACCCAACCAGGGAACCAACCCCTTACCCAACCAGGGAACCAACCCCTAACCCAACCAGGGAACCAACCCCTAACCCAACCAGGGAACCAACCCCTAACCCAACCAGGGAACCAACCCCTTACCCAACCAGGGAACCAACCCCTAACCCAACCAGGGAACCAACCCCTAACCCAACCAGGGAACCAACCCCTAACCCAACCAGGGAACCAACCCCTAACCCAACCAGGGAACCAACCCCTAACCCAACCAGGAACCAACCCCTAACCAACCAGGGAACCAACCCCTAACCCAACCAGGGAAACAACCCCTAACCCAACCAGGGAAACAACCCCTAACCCAACCATGGAACCAAACCCTAACCCAACCAGGGAACCAACCCCTTACCCAACCAGGGAACCAACCCCTTACCCAACCAGGGAACCAACCCCTAACCCAACCAGGGAACCAACCCCTAACCCAACCAGGGAACCAACCCCTTACCCAACCAGGGAACCAACCCCTAACCCAACCAGGGAAACAACCCCTAACCCAACCAGGGAACCAACCCCTAACCCAACCAGGGAACCAACCCCTAACCCAACCAGGGAACCAACCCCTAACCCAACCAGGGAACCAACCCCTACCCAACAGGGAACCAACCCCTACCCAACCAGGGAACCAACCCCTAGCCAACCAGGGAACCAACCCCTAACCCAACCAGGGAACCAACCCCTAACCCAACCAAGGAACCAACCCCTACCCAACCAGGGAACCAACCCCTAGCCAACCAGGGAACCAACCCCTAACCAACCAGGGAACCAACCCCTACGCAACCAGGGAACCAACCCCTAACCCAACCAGGGAACCAACCCCTAACCCAACCAGGGAACCAACCCCTAACCCAACCAGGGAACCAACCCCTAACCAACCAGGGAACCAACCCCTAACCCAACCAGGGAACCAACCCCTAGCCCAACCAGGGAACCAACCCCTAACCCAAGGGAACCAACCCCTAACCCAACCAGGAAACCAACCCCTAACCCAACCAGGGAACCAACCCCTAACCCAACCAGGGAACCAACCCCTAACCCAACCAGGGAAACCAACCCCTAACCCAACCAGGGAACCAACCCCTAACCCAACCAGGGAACCAACCCCTAACCCAACCCAGGGAACCAACCCCTAACCCAACCAGGGAACCAACCCCTAACCCAACCAGGGAACCAACCCCTAACCCAACCAGGGAACCAACCCCTAACCCAACCAGGGAACCAACCCTAACCCAACCAGGGAACCAACCCCTAACCCAACCAGGGAAACAACCCCTTACCCAACCAGGGAACCAACCCCTAACCCAACCAGGGAAACAACCCCTTACCCAACCAGGGAACCAACCCCTAACCCAACCCAGGGAACCAACCCTACCAACCAGGGAACCAACCCCTAACCCAACCAGGGAACCAACCCCCTAACCCAACCAGGGAACCAACCCCTAACCCAACCAGGGAACCAACCCCTAACAACCCAGGGAACCAACCCTACCAACCAGGAAACAACCCCTACCCAACCAGGGAACCAACCCCTAACCAACCAGGGAAACAACCCCTGCAACCCAACCCACAGGGAACCAACCCCTAACACAGGGAAACCAACCCCTAACCCAACCAGGGAAACAACCCCTAGCCCAACCAGGGAACCAACCCCTAACCCAGAAACAACCCTAACCAGGAACCAACCCCTAACCCAACCAGGGAAACAACCCCTAACCCAAACAGGGAACCAACCCCTAACCCAACCAGGGAACCAACCCCTAACCCAACCAGGGAACCAACCCCTAACCCAACCAGGGAAACCAACCCCTAACCCAACCAGGGAACCAACCCCTAACCCAAACAGGGAACCAACCCCCTACGCAACCAGGGAACCAACCCCTAACCCAACAGGGAACCAACCCCACCAACCCAGGGAACCAACCCCCTAACCAAACAGGGAACCAACCCCCTACCAACCAGGGAACCAACCCCTACCCCAAGCAGGGAACCAACCCCTAACCCAACCAGGGAACCAACCCCTAACCAACCAGGGAACCAACCCCTAACCCAACCAGGAACCAACCCCTAACCCAACCAGGGAACCAACCCCTAACCCAACCAGGGAACCAACCCCTAACCCAACCAGGGAACCAACCCCCTAACAACCAGGGAACCAACCCCTTAACCCAACCAGGGAACCAACCCCCTAACCAACCAGGGAACCAACCCCTAACCAACCAGGGAACCAACCCCCTAGCAACCAGGGAACCAACCCCTAACCCAACCAGGGAACCAACCCCCTAACCCAAACAGGGAAACCAACCCTCTAACCAACCAGGGAACCAACCCCTACCCAACCAGGAACCAACCCCTAACCCAACCAGGGAACCAACCCCTAACCAACCAGGGAACCAACCCCTAACCCAACCAGGGAACCAACCCCTAACCCAACCAGGGAACCAACCCCTAACCCAACAGGGAACCAACCCCTAACCCAACCAGGGAACCAACCCCTAACCAACCAGGGAACCAACCCCTAACCCAACCAGGGAACCAACCCCTAACCCAACCAGGGAACCAACCCCTAACAGCAGGGAACCAACCCCAAACAACCAGGGAACCAACCCCTAACCCAACCAGGGAACCAACCCTGGCAACCCAGAACCAGGAACCACCCTAACCCCAACCAGGGAACCAACCCCTAACAACCCAGGGAACCAACCCCTAGCCCAACCAGGGAACCAACCCCCTAACCAACCAGGGAACCAACCCTCTAACCCAACCAGGGAACCAACCCCTAACCCAACCAGGGAACCAACCCCTAGCCCAACCCAGGGAACCAACCCCTAACCCAACCAGGGAACCAACCCCTAACCCAACCAGGGAACCAACCCCTAACCCAACCAGGGAACCAACCCCTAACCAACAACCAGGGAACCAACCCCTAACCCAAACAGGGAACCAACCCCTAACCCAACCAGGGACCCAACCCTAACCAACCAGGAACCAACCCCCTAACCAACAGGAACCAACCCCTACAACCCAGGGAACCAACCCTAGCCAACAGGGAACCAACCCCTACCCAACCAGGGAACCAACCCCTTACCCAACCAGGGAACCAACCCCTAACCCAACCAGGAACCAACCTAACCAGGGCCCCAACCCCAACCAGGGAACCAACCCCCTAACAACCAGGGAACCAACCCCTAACCCAACCAGGGAACCAACCCTAACCCAACCAGGGAACCAACCCCTTACCCAACCAGGGAACCAACCCCTTACCCAACCAGGGAACCAACCCCTAACCCAACCAGGGAACCAACCCCTAACCCAACCAGGGAACCAACCCCTTACCCAACCAATAGTCAATAGTTTCCTAACAGGTTGCAGGTTCTATGAATATTATCCAGTAGCCAATAGTTTCCTAACAGGTTGCAGGTTCTATGAATATTATCCAGTAGTCAATAGTTTCCTAACAGGTTGCAGGTTCTATGAATATTATCCAGTAGTCAATAGTTTCCTAACAGGTTGCAGGTTCTATGAATAATATCCAGCGCTACAGTTTTACTGCAGCCTTCCACAGGTGAGCTGTTGGTCACGCCCCCCTTACCTGAGCAACTTCTCCTGCTCACGCTCAAGGCAGCCCAGTCTATCGCCATGGTGACGGCCTCGTTCTCCCCCCCGCTCTTCGTCTGTTTGGACGACAGGATAGAACGTGGTGATCCATAATGCACTGCTACAACAACAGTAGTATATCAAAATATACTGAACTAAAATATAAATGCAACAATTTCAAAGATTTTACTGAGTTACAGTTCATAGAAGGAAATCAGTCAATTGAAATAAATTCATTAGGCCCTAATCTATGGATTTCACATGACTGGGAATACAGATATGCATCTGTTGGTTACAGATACCTTTAAAAACAAAAAGGTAGGGGTGTGGATCAGAAAAACAGTCAGTATCTGGTGTGACCACCATTGGCCTCACGCAGCTCCTTCACATAGCGTTTCAGGCTGTTGATTGTGGCCTGTGGAATGTTGTCCCACTCCTCTTCAATGACTGTGCGTTGTTGCTGGATATTGGCAGGAACTGGAACACGCTGTCGTACACGTTCATCCAGAGCATCCCAAACATGCTCAATGGGTGACATGTCTGGTGAGTATGCAGGCCATAGAAGAACTGGGACATTTTCAGCTTCCAGGAATTGTGTACAGATCCTTGTGACATGGGACCGTGCATTATCATGCTGAAACATGAGGTGATGGCGGCGGATGAATGGCACGACAATGGGCCTCAGGATCTCATCACGGTATCTCTGTGCATTCAAATTGCCATCGATAAAATGCAATTGTGTTCGTTGTCCATAGCTTATGTCTGCCCGTACCATAACCCCACCCCCACCATGGGGCACTCTGTTCACAACGTTGACATCATCAAACCGCTCGCCCACACAACGCCATACACGTGGTCTGCGGTTGTGAGGCCGGTTGGACGTACTGACAAATTCCTGCAGTCAGCATGCCAATTGCACACTCAAAACTTGAGCCATCTGTGGCATTGTGTTGGGTGACAAAACTACACATTTTAAGAGTGGCCTTTTATTTTCCCCAGCACAAGGTGCACCTGTGTAATGATCATGCCGTTTAATCAGCTTCTTGATATGCCACACCTGTCAGGTGGATGGATTATCTTGGCAAAGGAGAAATGCTCACCAACAAGGATGTAAACAAATTTGTGCACCAAATTGGAGAGAAATAAGATTTTAGTGCCTATGGAAAATATCAGGGATGTTTCATTTCAGCTCATGAAACATGGGATCAACACGTTACATGTTGCGTTTATATTGTTGTTCAGTATAACAAAACTCAGTTTTCATCTTTTGTGGCTTCTTAATGTTGGCCTTGAAATAGCTTTATTAATGATGGTGATGACATATCCTTCAATTTATACTGGGTTTTCCAAATACCCCCCCAAATACCCTCCCAATACCCCCCATATACCCTCCCAATACCCCCCATATACCCTCCCAATACCCCCCATATACCCTCCCAATACCCCCCCAAATACCCTCCATATACCCTCCCAATACCCCCCCAAATACCCTCCCTCCATATACCCCCCAATACCCCTCCCAAATACCCTCCCAAATACCCCCATATACCCTCCATATACCCTCCCAATACCCCCCCAATACCCTCCAAATACCCTCCAAATACCCCCATATACCGTCCCAAATACCCCCCAAATACCCTCCCAAATACCCCCCCAAATACCCCCCAAATACCCTCCCAAATACCCTCCCAAATACCCCCCATATACCCTCCCATATACCCCCCAAATACCCCCCATATACCCTCCATATACCCTCCATATACCCTCCCAAATACCCCCCATATACCCCCCATATACCCTCCCAAATACCCTCCCAAATACCCTCCCAAATACCCCCATATACCCTCCATATCCCCCCATATACCCCCCCAAATACCCTCCCAAATACCCCCCATATACCCCCCAAATACCCTCCCAAATACCCTCCATATACCCTCCATATACCCTCCCAAATACCCCCCATATACCCCCCATATACCCTCCCAAATACCCTCCAAATACCCCCCATATACCCCCATATACCCTCCCAAATACCCCCAAATACCCCCCAAATACCCTCCCAAATACCCCCATATACCCTCCCAAATACCCCCCATATACCCCCCCCATATACCCTCCCAAATACCTCCCAAATACCCCCCATATACCCCCCATATACCCTCCATATACCCTCCCAAATACCCCCAAATACCCTCCCAGAGAGGCATAATGAGGAATGTCAAACTGTGTAGAATTGCAGGAAATTAGTCTTAAAACGTCAAAACATTTAAAAACTATTTGTCCCCCCCCATATCTACACAACTATTGTCCCCCTTGGTCCAAGATGGACCTCCAAAGCCAGTCTTACCTTTGACCCCTCCGTGCAGTAGCAGAGGTCTCTGTGTCCGTGAGTCTGTACCGCTGCTGTCCCTCTGTCTGGCCACCGCCACGGCTATCCCCACGGGGGGGTGACGCACCTCTCCCCCGCCCTCGCCCGCCCCCGCCACCTCGCCACGTCCGAACGACCGGGTGCTGTCGGGACGCTCCTGCTCCCTCTTCATCGGCCTCCCCCCTCCTCCTCCTCCTCCCCCCTCCTCCAGCCTCATGAACCCCAGCCCTCCGAAGGCTGCGTGGTTGTCCGTGTCCTGCCTGGAGGACCCCTGGCCGTCAGGCGGGAAGGTCCCGCTGTATTTGATTAGACTCTGCATGGCCGACACCTCTCCTCCTCCCCCCTCGGACTCTGCCCCTCCTCCCCCGCTGCTTCCCCTGCCTCCCCCAGGGTGGTACAGGGCCGAGGCGTCCACGTAGCGCCTCTGCCCCTCCTCTCCCCTCTGGGGTTGGGGCAGGGGGTGCGGGGAACGTGTGTGTCCGCGTTGGGGTGCGTGGGGGTCGGACGGGGGTCTGTTGAGTCCGTGCTGGTTGTGCGAGGGCTGAGTGTGTGCGTGTTGTGATCGCGTGTGTCCGTGTTGGGAGGCCAGAGCTGTCATGTGACTGGTGGCGTAGTTGGCCAATGGGCTGATGGGGTTCCATCTAGGCCCTTCCCCCAAACGGACGGCATGTTTGGGCGTGTCCCTGGGGTCCGGGCTGAACCCTGATTGGCTGACGTAACCGTCTCGTTTCAGAGCCGAACCGTTGGAGCGGATCACAGAGCCCTCCTCCCGCTCTCTCTGATTGGACAAATCACCAGGAAGAGAAGCGCGAGGGTCCAATAGAGTCCTTCCAGGAAACCTGGAGACCCCGCTCTCTCGATCCCTCTCCCTCTCCATCAGTTTGTCCTGTTTGTCCCTGGCCTGCGAGGCGATCTGGATCGGGCCGACCCGCTCATCATAGACCTCCACAGAAGGCACGTAAGTGGGCGCGCTCACACGCTGTTCCCTGATAGGCTCCCGGTGTGCAGGGTGGGTGGGGCCAGGGGGGAGGCTGGGGGGAGGAGGAGGAGGAGGGAGAGAGGAGGGGGGGAGTCCACCACTGTAAGTAGAGTCACTCTTCCTCAGCCTGTCTGTGTGTGTGTGAGGGGAGGGAGTGTGTGTTTGGGGGCTCGGGTTAGGGTTAGGGTTGGGGGAGCGAATGTGTGTTTGGGGGCTCGGGTTAGGGGAGCGAGTGCGTGCGTCATTAGTCTCTGGGTAGCGTCCGGAAGAGGGGGAGCCCTGGCGGGGGGGCTGAGGAGCAGAGCGGTAATGGAGGAAAGCCCAAGCCTGCTCCCTGTCTCTCTCTCGGTCCCGCTCTCTCTCTCCACTCCTCCCTCTCTTCTCCTCATCGTTCCTCCCATCCTGTGTCAGGTCCACCACACTGTATGGGCGGGGCTCCTCTCTCGACCGCTCCCCCTCCCCTCTGTCGCTCTCCCTCTCCTCGCGGTAGGGTCTGTCTCGGTCCCTGGCCCCCTCCTGGGGCTCCTCTCTCTCCCTCTCCTCGCGGTAGGGTCTGTCTCGGTCCCTGCCCCCCTCCCCTCTGTCTCTCTCCCTCTCCTCGCGGTAGGGTCTGTCTCGGTCCCTGGCCCCCTCCTGGGGCTCCTCTCTCTCCCTCTCCTCGAGGTAGGGTCTGTCTCGGTCCCTGGCCCCCTCCTGGGGCTCCTCTCTCTCCCTCTCCTCGCGGTAGGGTCTGTCTCGGTCCCTGGCCCCCTCCTGGGGCTCCCCTCTCTCCCTCTCCTCGAGGTAGGGTCTGTCTCGGTCCCTGGCCCCCTCCCGGGAGCTCCTCTGGGGGATGGAGCTGTGGGGGGCGGAGGGGGGTTGGAGGGGCGGCTGTGGTAATGAAACCGGTAGGTAGAACCTTTCTGGAACACAATAAAACACAGCAGATACAGTAAGACAGGCGAGCCAAACCGTTTGACCCCCGACCCCCACTTTGATAAAACAAAAATAATGTGGTGACCCCCACCATGTGAAAAAAAGTGGTTTTAATTAACAACCAATGTTGAATTTTTATTGGGGCTAAGACAAGTCTATTACAAATCAATACTTTTGACAGTATTTCAATCTGAAGACAGTATGGTTTGAAGAGACTGAAAATGCATCAGACAGGTATTGGTAATGTTCAGAAGATCATCAGGTAATCATTATGTATGATCTGTGGAGAACAGGTATTGGTAATGTTCAGAAGATCATCAGGTAATCATTATGTATGATCTGTGGAGAACAGGTATTGGTAATGTTCAGAAGATCATCAGGTAATCATTATGTATGAGCTGTGGAGAACAGGTATTGGTAATGTTCAGAAGATCATCAGGTAATCATTATGTATGATCTGTGGAGAACAGGTATTGGTAATGTTCAGAAGATCATCAGGTAATCATTATGTATGATCTGTGGAGAACAGGTATTGGTAATGTTCAGAAGATCATCAGGTAATCATTATGTATGAGCTGTGGAGAACAGGTATTGGTAATGTTCAGAAGATCATCAGGTAATCATTATGTATGATCTGTGGAGAACAGGTATTGGTAATGTTCAGAAGATCATCAGGTAATCATTATGTATGATCTGTGGAGAACAGGTATTGGTAATGTTCAGAAGATCATCAGGTAATCATTATGTATGATCTGTGGAGAACAGGTATTGGTAATGTTCAGAAGATCATCAGGTAATCATTATGTATGATCTGTGGAGAACAGGTATTGGTAATGTTCAGAAGATCATCAGGTAATCATTATGTATGATCTGTGGAGAACAGGTATTGGTAATGTTCAGAAGATCATCAGGTAATCATTATGTATGATCTGTGGAGAACAGGTATTGGTAATGTTCAGAAAATCATCAGGTAATCATTATGTATGAGCTGTGGAGAACAGGTATTGGTAATGTTCAGAAGATCATCAGGTAATCATTATGTATGATCTGTGGAGAACAGGTATTGGTAATGTTCAGAAGATCATCAGGTAATCATTATGTATGATCTGTGGAGAACAGGTATTGGTAATGTTCAGAAGATCATCAGGTAATCATTATGTATGAGCTGTGGAGAACAGGTATTGGTAATGTTCAGAAGATCATCAGGTAATCATTATGTATGATCTGTGGAGAACAGGTATTGGTAATGTTCAGAAGATCATCAGGTAATCATTATGTATGATCTGTGGAGAACAGGTATTGGTAATGTTCAGAAGATCATCAGGTAATCATTATGTATGATCTGTGGAGAACAGGTATTGGTAATGTTCAGAAGATCATCAGGTAATCATTATGTATGAGCTGTGGAGAACAGGTATTGGTAATGTTCAGAAGATCATCAGGTAATCATTATGTATGATCTGTGGAGAACAGGTATTGGTAATGTTCAGAAGATCATCAGGTAGTCATTATGTATGATCTGTGGAGAACAGGTATTGGTAATGTTCAGAAGATCATCAGGTAATCATTATGTATGAGCTGTGGAGAACAGGTATTGGTAATGTTCAGAAGATCATCAGGTAATCATTATGCATGATCTGTGGAGAACAGGTATTGGTAATGTTCAGAAGATCATCAGGTAATCATTATGTATGATCTGTGGAGAACAGGTATTGGTAATGTTCAGAAGATCATCAGGTAATCATTATGTATGAGCTGTGGAGAACAGGTATTGGTAATGTTCAGAAGATCATCAGGTAATCATTATGTATGATCTGTGGAGAACAGGTATTGGTAATGTTCAGAAGATCATCAGGTAATCATTATGTATGATCTGTGGAGAACAGGTATTGGTAATGTTCAGAAGATCATCAGGTAATCATTATGTATGAGCTGTGGAGAACAGGTATTGGTAATGTTCAGAAGATCATCAGGTAATCATTATGTATGAGCTGTGGAGAACAGGTATTGGTAATGTTCAGAAGATCATCAGGTAATCATTATGTATGAGCTGTGGAGAAAACAACATGATCATTGATAACGTTATTTTCCCTCCATTCTGATTTAGTGCCTGGGTGTTTTCCATTCTGTTCTAATGTGACCTCCAGAGTGGCGCAGTGGTCTAAAGGCGCCGCATCGCAGTGCTAGCTGTGCCGCTAGAGATCCTGGTTCGAATCCAGGCTCTGTCGTAGCCGGGCCGCGACCGGGAGACCCCATGGGGACGGGCGCATCAATTGGCCCAGCGTCGTCCAGGGTAGGGGAGGGAATGGCCGGCAGGGACGTAGCTCAGTTGATAGAGCATGGCGTTTGCAACGCCAGGGTTGTGGGTTCAATTCCCACAGGGGGCCAGTATGTATAACTGTAAATCGCTCTGGATAAGAGCGTCTGCTAAATGACTCAAATGTAATGAGTCCTGCATGGCGTTGCAGAGGAGAACAGAAAACGTGTGTGTTCCTGAGAGTCTGATCTTTCAGTGATGGGGGTCAGAATATTATTTCGGGGCTTAAACCATTAAAAAAGACAGAGCCACATTTTGAAGGAAGAAAACAGAAACTGCTGTTTATTAAAATTAAATTAAATTAAAAGTTCAATTAAAAGGTTACTGACGTAACACTGCTTCTATGAACCAAGCGCCATTTTATTTCAGAGTTCTCACGTGAACCCATTTTTAAATCAGGCGACCCCCCCCGCATGGGGTCACGACCCCTAGTTTGGGGAACGCTGCAGCAACACGTCACAGTCATCACTAACGCTGGCATAAGCTGAGTCCTATTCCCTCCCTACATGCACTGCTCCTGACCAGGTCCCATAGGTATTAGGATGCCATAGGCATACACAGGCATCAACCAATCCATTCCCACCCCTCCAACTCTCAGGCAGGCTTAGCATGGTAGTGTGTGGTGGGGTGTCCTGAACGTTGGTATGGTGTGGTGGGGTGTCCTGACCGTTGGTAGTGTGTGGTGGGGTGTCCTGACCGTTGGTATGGTGTGGTGGGGTGTCCTGACCGTTGGTAGTGTGTGGTGGGGTGTCCTGACCGTTGGTATGGTGTGGTGGGGTGTCCTGGCCGTTGGTAGTGTGTGGTGGGGTGTCCTGACCGTTGGTAGTGTGTGTGTTGGGGTGTCCTGGCCGTTGGTAGTGTGTGGTGGGGTGTCCTGGCCGTTGGTAGTGTGTGGTGGGGTGTCCTGACCGTTGGTAGTGTGTGGTGGGGTGTCCTGGCCGTTAGTAGTGTGTGGTGGGGGTGTCCTGACCGTTGGTAGTGTGTGGTGGGGTGTCCTGGCCGTTGGTAGTGTGTGGTGAGGTGTCCTGACCATTGGTAGTGTGTGGTGGGGTGTCCTGACCGTTGGTAGTGTGTGGTGGGTGTCCTGGCCGTTGGTAGTGTGTGGTGGGGTGTCCTGACCGTTGGTAGTGTGTGGTGGGGTGTCCTGGCCGTTGGTAGTGTGTGGTGGGGGTGTCCTGACCGTTGGTAGTGTGTGGTGGGGTGTCCTGGCCGTTGGTAGTGTGTGGTGGGGTGTCCTGACCGTTGGTAGTGTGTGGTGGGGTGTCCTGACCGTTGGTAGTGTGTGGTGGGGTGTCCTGACCGTTGGTAGTGTGTGGTGGGGGTGTCCTGGCCGTTGGTAGTGTGTGGTGGGGTGTCCTGGCCGTTGGTAGTGTGTGGTGGGGTGTCCTGACCGCTGGTAGTGTGTGGTGGGGTGTCCTGACCGTTGGTAGTGTGTGGTGGGGTGTCCTGACCGTTGGTAGTGTGTGGTGGGGTGTCCTGACCGTTGGTAGTGTGTGGTGGGGGTGTCCTGGCCGTTGGTAGTGTGTGGTGGGGTGTCCTGACCGTTGGTAGTGTGTGGTGGGGGTGTCCTGACCGTTGGTAGTGTGTGGTGGGGGTGTCCTGACCGTTGGTAGTGTGTGGTGGGGTGTCCTGACCGTTGGTAGTGTGTGGTGGGGTGTCCTGACCGTTGGTAGTGTGTGGTGGGGTGTCCTGACCGTTGGTAGTGTGTGGTGGGGTGTCCTGACCGTTGGTAGTGTGTGGTGGGGTGTCCTGACCGTTGGTAGTGTGTGGTGGGGTGTCCTGACCGTTGGTAGTGTGTGGTGGGGTGTCCTGACCGTTGGTAGTGTGTGGTGGGGTGTCCTGGCCGTTGGTAGTGTGTGGTGGGGTGTCCTGGCCGTTGGTAGTGTGTGGTGGGGTGTCCTGACCGTTGGTAGTGTGTGGTGGGGGTGTCCTGACCGTTGGTAGTGTGTGGTGGGGTGTCCTGACCGTTGGTAGTGTGTGGTGGGGTGTCCTGGCCGTTGGAAGTGTGTGGTGGGGTGTCCTGACCGTTGGTAGTGTGTGGTGGGGTGTCCTGACCGTTGGT
This sequence comes from Coregonus clupeaformis, assembly GCF_020615455.1. Classification (NCBI taxonomy): domain Eukaryota; kingdom Metazoa; phylum Chordata; class Actinopteri; order Salmoniformes; family Salmonidae; genus Coregonus; species Coregonus clupeaformis. The sequence continues at coordinate 144,091 of NW_025533873.1, read as the reverse complement.
AGTGTGTGGTGGGGTGTCCTGACAGTTGGTAGTGTGTGGTGGGGTGTCCTGGCCGTTGGTAGTGTGTGGTGGGGTGTCCTGACCGTTGGTAGTGTGTGGTGGGGTGTCCTGACCGTTGGTAGTGTGTGGTGGGGTGTCCTGACCGTTGGTAGTGTGTGGTGGGGTGTCCTGACCGTTGGTAGTGTGTGGTGGGGTGTCCTGGCCGTTGGTAGTGTGTGGTGGGGTGTCCTGGCCGTTGGTAGTGTGTGGTGGGGGTGTCCTGACCGTTGGTAGTGTGTGGTGGGGGTGTCCTGACCGTTGGTAGTGTGTGGTGGGGTGTCCTGACCATTGGTGGGGTGTCCTGACCGTTGGTAGTGTGTGGTGGGGTGTCCTGACCGTTGGTAGTGTGTGGTGGGGGTGTCCTGACCGTTGGTAGTGTGTGGTGGGGTGTCCTGACCGTTGGTAGTGTGTGGTGGGGTGTCCTGACCGTTGGTAGTGTGTGGTGGGGTGTCCTGACCGTTGGTAGTGTGTGGTGGGGGTGTCCTGACCGTTGGTAGTGTGTGGTGGGGTGTCCTGGCCGTTGGTAGTGTGTGGTGGGGTGCCCTGGCCGTTGGTATGGTGTGGTGGGGTGCCCTGGCCGTTGGTAGTGTGTGGTGGGGTGTCCTGGCCGTTGGTAGTGTGTGGTGGGGTGTCCTGACCGTTGGTAGTGTGTGGTGGGGGTGTCCTGACCGTTGGTAGTGTGTGGTGGGGGTGTCCTGACCGTTGGTAGTGTGTGTGGGGTGTCCTGACCGTTGGTATGGTGTGGTGGGGTGTCCTGACCGTTGGTAGTGTGTGGTGGGGTGTCCTGACCGTTGGTAGTGTGTGGTGGGGGTGTCCTGACCGTTGGTAGTGTGTGGTGGGGTGTCCTGACCGTTGGTAGTGTGTGGTGGGGGTGTCCTGACCGTTGGTAGTGTGTGGTGGGGGTGTCCTGACCGTTGGTAGTGTGTGGTGGGGTGTCCTGGCCGTTGGTAGTGTGTGGTGGGGGTGTCCTGGCCGTTGGTAGTGTGTGGTGGGGGTGCCCTGGCCGTTGGTAGTGTGTGGTGGGGTGTCCTGACCGTTGGTATGGTGTGGTGGGGTGTCCTGACCGTTGGTAGTGTGTGGTGGGGTGTCCTGACCGTTGGTATGGTGTGGTGGGGTGTCCTGGCCGTTGGTAGTGTGTGGTGGGGTGTCCTGACCGTTGGTAGTGTGTGGTGGGGTGTCCTGGCCGTTGGTAGTGTGTGGTGGGGTGTCCTGGCCGTTGGTAGTGTGTGGTGGGGTGTCCTGACCGTTGGTAGTGTGTGGTGGGGTGTCCTGGCCGTTGGTAGTGTGTGGTGGGGGTGTCCTGACCGTTGGTAGTGTGTGGTGGGGTGTCCTGGCCGTTGGTAGTGTGTGGTGGGGTGTCCTGACCATTGGTAGTGTGTGGTGGGGTGTCCTGACCGTTGGTAGTGTGTGGTGGGGTGTCCTGACCATTGGTAGTGTGTGGTGGGGTGTCCTGGCCGTTGGTAGTGTGTGGTGGGGTGTCCTGACCGTTGGTAGTGTGTGGTGGGGTGTCCTGGCCGTTGGTAGTGTGTGGTGGGGGTGTCCTGACCGTTGGTAGTGTGTGGTGGGGTGTCCTGGCCGTTGGTAGTGTGTGGTGGGGTGTCCTGACCGTTGGTAGTGTGTGGTGGGGTGTCCTGACCGTTGGTAGTGTGTGGTGGGGTGTCCTGGCCGTTGGTAGTGTGTGGTGGGGTGTCCTGGCCGTTGGTAGTGTGTGGTGGGGTGTCCTGACCGCTGGTAGTGTGTGGTGGGGGTGTCCTGACCGTTGGTAGTGTGTGGTGGGGGGTGTCCTGACCGTTGGTAGTGTGTGGTGGGGGTGTCCTGACCGTTGGTAGTGTGTGGTGGGGTGTCCTGACCGTTGGTAGTGTGTGGTGGGGTGTCCTGACCGTTGGTAGTGTGTGGTGGGGTGTCCTGACCGTTGGTAGTGTGTGGTGGGGTGTCCTGACCGTTGGTAGTGTGTGGTGGGGGTGTCCTGACCGTTGGTAGTGTGTGGTGGGGTGTCCTGGCCGTTGGTAGTGTGTGGTGGGGTGTCCTGACCGTTGGTAGTGTGTGGTGGGGTGTCCTGACCGTTGGTAGTGTGTGGTGGGGGTGTCCTGACCGTTGGTAGTGTGTGGTGGGGTGTCCTGACCGTTGGTAGTGTGTGGTGGGGTGTCCTGACCGTTGGTAGTGTGTGGTGGGGGTGTCCTGACCGTTGGTAGTGTGTGGTGGGGTGTCCTGGCCGTTGGTAGTGTGTGGTGGGGGTGTCCTGGCCGTTGGTAGTGTGTGGTGGGGTGTCCTGACCGTTGGTATGGTGTGGTGGGGGTGTCCTGACCGTTGGTAGTGTGGTGGGGTGTCCTGACCGTTGGTATGGTGTGGTGGGGTGTCCTGGCCGTTGGTAGTGTGTGGTGGGGTGTCCTGACCGTTGGTAGTGTGTGGTGGGGTGTCCTGGCCGTTGGTAGTGTGTGGTGGGGTGTCCTGGCCGTTGGTAGTGTGTGGTGGGGTGTCCTGACCGTTGGTAGTGTGTGGTGGGGTGTCCTGGCCGTTGGTAGTGTGTGGTGGGGGTGTCCTGACCGTTGGTAGTGTGTGGTGGGGTGTCCTGGCCGTTGGTAGTGTGTGGTGGGGTGTCCTGACCATTGGTAGTGTGTGGTGGGGTGTCCTGACCGTTGGTAGTGTGTGGTGGGGTGTCCTGGCCGTTGGTAGTGTGTGGTGGGGTGTCCTGACCGTTGGTAGTGTGTGGTGGGGTGTCCTGGCGTTGGTAGTGTGTGGTGGGGGTGTCCTGACCGTTGGTAGTGTGTGGTGGGGTGTCCTGGCCGTTGGTAGTGTGTGGTGGGGTGTCCTGACCGTTGGTAGTGTGTGGTGGGGTGTCCTGACCGTTGGTAGTGTGTGGTGGGGTGTCCTGACCGTTGGTAGTGTGTGGTGGGGTGTCCTGGCCGTTGGTAGTGTGTGGTGGGGTGTCCTGGCCGTTGGTAGTGTGTGGTGGGGTGTCCTGACCGCTGGTAGTGTGTGGTGGGGTGTCCTGACCGTTGGTAGTGTGTGGTGGGGTGTCCTGACCGTTGGTAGTGTGTGGTGGGGTGTCCTGACCGTTGGTAGTGTGTGGTGGGGTGTCCTGGCCGTTGGTAGTGTGTGGTGGGGGTGTCCTGACCGTTGGTAGTGTGTGGTGGGGTGTCCTGGCGTTGGTAGTGTGTGGTGGGGTGTCCTGACCGTTGGTAGTGTGTGGTGGGGTGTCCTGACCGTTGGTAGTGTGTGGTGGGGGTGTCCTGACCGTTGGTAGTGTGTGGTGGGGTGTCCTGGCGTTGGTAGTGTGTGGTGGGGTGTCCTGGCCGTTGGTAGTGTGTGGTGGGGTGTCCTGACCGCTGGTAGTGTGTGGTGGGGTGTCCTGACCGTTGGTAGTGTGTGGTGGGGTGTCCTGACCGTTGGTAGTGTGTGGTGGGGTGTCCTGACCGTTGGTAGTGTGTGGTGGGGGTGTCCTGGCCGTTGGTAGTGTGTGGTGGGGTGTCCTGACCGTTGGTAGTGTGTGGTGGGGGGTGTCCTGACCGTTGGTAGTGTGTGTGGGGTGTCCTGACCGTTGGTAGTGTGTGGTGGGGTGTCCTGACCGTTGGTAGTGTGTGGTGGGGTGTCCTGACCGTTAGTAGTGTGTGGTGGGGTGTCCTGACCGTTGGTAGTGTGTGGTGGGGTGTCCTGACCGTTGGTAGTGTGTGGTGGGGTGTCCTGGCCGTTGGTAGTGTGTGGTGGGGTGTCCTGGCCGTTGGTAATGTGTGGTGGGGTGTCCTGGCCGTTGGTAGTGTGTGGTGGGGTGTCCTGACCGTTGGTAGTGTGTGGTGGGGTGTCCTGACCGTTGGTAGTGTGTGGTGGGGTGTCCTGACCGTTGGTAGTGTGTGGTGGGGTGTCCTGACCGTTGGTAGTGTGTGGTGGGGTGTCCTGACCGTTGGTAGTGTGTGGTGGGGTGTCCTGGCCGTTGGTAGTGTGTGGTGGGGTGTCCTGGCCGTTGGTAGTGTGTGGTGGGGTGTCCTGGCCGTTGGTAGTGTGTGGTGGGGTGTCCTGACCGTTGGTAGTGTGTGGTGGGGTGTCCTGACCGTTGG